>NW_003302555.1:24996437-25108652 GCF_000004255.2 Arabidopsis lyrata subsp. lyrata
CGTGGTGGCGTCAACAGGTATGCGGCCAACCCTCTCAAAAAATTACATCAATTAACATGACAAACTACAATAAATGTGATTTACGAATTAAAGCACATTTATTGTAGTTTGTCATGTTAATTGATGTAATTTTTGGTGATGAACCAAATGCATGAAATAATAAGCATTTCACTTTCTTTCTTTTTTCGTCAAAAACACTTTTATTAATCAATCAAACCGTTACGTAGTAACATGTTTAGCCATAAGACAGGGTTACCGAATCTGAAAAATATCAGCATTGGTTACTAGCAAATTTGGCAAGCTGGTGAGCTACATTGTTACAAGTTCTTTTAACAAACATATGTTAACTTTTCTCTCCAATGGTAATTATCTTGTAACAAGTTGTCAATCTCACTACATTGGCTGTCTCCCCTTATTGTGTTAATTAGCACTTTGCTATCTCCTTCAAAAATTACCAAAGTGATGAATCCATGTATCCAAGTTTGTTGCATAGATGCCAATAGGGCTTTGGTCTCGGCTATCCATAGGACTGGTATCTACGAGCTTTTGCATCCAATACAGTATTATTGATTCGTCTTTAAAGTATCGTGCTTTCATCAACCTAGCAAAGAGTGACTTAGGGTTTTGTACCATATGCCAAGCCTGTTTTGCTAAAAGAGTGTCATTAAATTTTGTCAATTCTGGAAATCCAATCCACCTTTTTTTTTGGAGTATTGTAACCTTTTCCAAGCCATCCATGAAATTTCTTTTATCTTTGAACTTTTTTCCCACCAGAAGTTCATTAGTAGGGATTCTATGTCATTAACTTACAACTCCATTAGGCAAGTTAAAGCGTGACATTGCATAAACATGCATAGTTAAGGCTACTGATTTATTTGTTGTTGAAAAATTATGTCGTACATACCTTGGGAAAACGGCTAAAATCAACCCCATCTATTTTCATGCGACTTTTTTCAACTCAAACTATAACCCTACATTTATCAACCCGAACTTACACAATTTTTAAATAACAAACCTGAACTATGCAACCACTAGCCAATTTGAACATATACCCCTTATTATATAATGTAACAAATCTGAAGTATGTAACCTTTAGCCAACTGAATAAAAGAAATAATTCAGATAAAAAGAACAGATAATTACGACTTTAACAATTCTAGTCGATATTCACAAATACAAAAAAAAAAATATGTTGAAATTGGCTAACAATTACATAGTTCAAGTTTGTTATTTAAAAATTGTGTGAGTTCGGGTTGATAAGTGGAGGGGGTCAGAGTTTGGGTTAAAAAAGCCCATGGAAATAGTTGGGGTTGATTTTGGCTATTTTCCCTACGTACCTTACTTATAAAATTTTTAGGAGGTCTTTCATAACATGCTTATGTTAGTTAGTTTTTTTTTTTTCAATTTCAAAAACTAAACTACAAAGGAAATTAAAATCATTAATAAATTATTCTCTAAGTTGTTAAACTTTAAATTGAAACCGGAAAATAAATTCTCTTATAATCAATGAAGTAATTGTTTATTTTAATATTGTCATTAGAAATCATTAATCTCTAATCTAATTTATTTAAATACAAAAACTTTCTTATTATATAATGTTTTTGAGCCATAAAATATTATTTCCTACAATTAAAATCGTTAGAATGAAACCCACTATATATGACTTTGCTTTACAAATTTTTTTGCTAATATAAAAACTATCTTATATATATATCTATCTATACTATTAATTGGGAAGCACTCAAACATAAATAACCTTATAAAGTGTAAAGTATTACAAAAATGCCATTAGTTTTTGTTTTTAAATAAATTCATTAAAGATACAATAATAATCACAAAATAATATATTTAAATAAAAAATAGTAAAATTCTTTAAAGTAATTATTAGTTTCCAAAAAATTAAACTCACTTTCTCTCTCATATTAATTATGGACAAAAATTTAATATTTTTTCTAAAAAGTTGTTAACCAATGAGAATTAAAAAACTAAGATTTGATATCCAACTAAAATTTTATCTAAACCAATCCTAATAAACTATTCCATATCAAAAATAAAAAGAAAAATAATAACATTATAATTCAAAATTAAAAACACTATCGTTTAAAAAGTTTTATCAATGGAGGATTTTAAGATTGAATTTGAAATTTCGTAAAAATATTAAATACAAATATTTAAGACTCAGTTTTGTTATAATATTTTCACAAATTTTGAAATATAAAACAAATTTTTGTTTCAAAATTTCTAAAAAAACGATATTAGATATTAACAAATATTTATATTTACTATGAAATAAATTCAAATAATGATAAATTTAAAGTAATTATCATTATGGCATTCGTTTAGAGAAGGTTTTGGAAATAGCTAAACAAAAGATTGTACATCTTAATTTCGAAATATTTTGTGTTTTTTTTTTCTTCTCAACCGGATCCATAATATATTGCACACAGTTTTCAAAATAATGTGAACTAATTATATATTTTGCATTCAAAACAAATTATGCAGCAATAACATATCCTTTTTATAGATGTATCTCAAGTTTTAATTTTAGTCCCAAAAATCGAATTAACTATGATTAAACAATGAAAAGAAAAATATGCAAAATTTAACTAGAATCATTAATAAATTTGTTAAAATATATTTGTAACTTTAACAGCATACATATTAATCCGCAAAATTCACAATATATATTGTAATATTGTATGGTATTTAAAGGTAAGCAAACAAGAATTTGGAATATGATTTTAATGGAATAAAATGAAAATATATATTACGAGACGAGATGGGAGGGGAACATATATTAAAAATCAAACTAAATATCCAACTGGCATGAGTTCGGGTTATGAGCACTACATAAAATAAATTTGTTTACACACATACGTTTTCAGTTACACATACTCTATTTATGACAGATATGGGACCATAATATTTTTATTTTACGTATACGTGACAGGTTATGGGACAAAGAATTTATGACAGATACCAGACGGTATATTTTCATGTTCCAAAATAGTTACGCCTAGCTAATATATATGAAATAACCCAAACTAAAATCAAATTCATATCCTATTTAACATATGTAATCAAACTGTTAGGACTGTTTAGATTAGTTAAGAAAATAAAAATGTAACACCATTTAACTTTTGCAAATTAATCTAGATCTTAAAATATAATTATGCATTAACGCAACTGAATTTTGTTCATTACTCTAACTTTATAATATTTATACTATTACGAAGTTCACTAACACAACAAAATATTTTATATTTTAAAAATCTATATAACGATTTATATAAAAATATATCTACACGTATGTGAATCCAGATCTAATACACTAAAATATATATCATAAAAAGTTAAAAACAACAAAATAATCTATACTAAATTAAAATTTGTTAGAAATTTTTTAAAATATGAAACCCCGCACGTACGTGCGGGTCATGATCTAGTATATATATATATTAGGAAACATGTTATGAGTTTTGTTGTTACTTACATGTTGTTACGAAAATATTTTTAGTAATTTTAATCACAAAAATACTATATAATAAAATACATTAAGGGAAAATTTAAACTTAAATTTTACTTAATTAAAAACTGTAAAAATAAGTATTTTCTATATATCGTAATATGCAAGTAAAAATTGAGACTAATTTTTTTTAAAATCTTTTTATCCCACATCGATCATATATAATATGAAACTTCTAAGATTCTCTTATATATAATATGATTTCAGGTGAAATATGTTTAAAAGTATGTAAATTTTCTATATATATATATTTTTAGTGTATAAATAATTGTTCGAATTAATTATCATGTGCGATAGCACGGGCTATCACCTAGTTATATCTTCACGTAATGAATTTTTTCAAAGAAAAAAAAATCATAAACAAGTCAATCCTTGAAGATATATTTGAAACGTGGAATATATAAGTTGATAGGTACACTATATTTAATTTGAATTCCAGATTTATTGACATTTCTGGAAAAAAAAATTCTTCTATCTGATTTTCATTTATTACATAATTGTAAGGTTGCATGAATTGACATTTCTACATGGTTGATCATGGAAATCAAAACTTTGGATATAAAATGTTGCAATTCATGCAACCTTACAATTATAAATAAGATCAAAATGAATCCAAATCGAATGAGCAGAAAGCTTAACTTAACAGATATCCAAATTTAAAAATTAGTATATGGTTTAATTCGTGTTTGTAGTTAAACTGTTTAATTTTATTGAATGTAGTAAATTTTAAACTCTTAAATTTAAAAAAATATTATAACTGATATATTTAAATCGATAAAAATTTATATTATCATTAATATTAGAACATATAAAAAATTAAAATAACACGGGACGAGTTATACTGTGGGACGGGGTTATATGGCGGAACGGGTTTGAATAAATATTAATACAACTTTTAAATATCATTAACCCACAGTTTGAATACGGGTTAAATCCTCATTTTATTATTTTTAATACCATCAATTTTAGACATGTTGAATCAACCTGATTTAGCTAAGATTGTATAAAACAAAATTTGTCATGTGGTATACCGTTAATTAATGACAATTGTAAACTATGAAATTGAAATGTCTTAAATGATACAATTTGCAGACATTTATATATGATACATAATCATAAAATTTTAAAAAGTACAAAATTTAGAAAATAAATCGTCCTTTTAGTGTACTGCGGGTCAATCTCAATTTACTTTTATTTTTAAGAACTTTATTGCAAACATCGCAGAGAAAACAATGATGGTAAAAGGCTCAAACGGCCATCAAAGTTTAAACGCATAAGAAAACCATAAAAAGAGAGTCTCATCATTTGGTGACCTTAGCAATAGCTCCAGATAAGTCCATCTTGTCAACACTCTTGATAACTCCAACATCAACAATTTACCTCATGTCCCTAACAGTGAAACGTCTCAAGGGTGGGTATTTAGAGAAAGCCTCGACCACCATAAGCTTGGTAGGAGTCATCTTGACCGTAGCTGCATCACCGTTCTTTAAAACTTTGGGCTCATTCTCAATAATTCTACTTGAGCGCCTGTTAATCTTGGTCAAGATCTCAGAGAATTTGACTACAATGTGAGAGGTGTGGCAATCAAGAACCGGGGCGTAACCAGTGGCGGACCTATGGTGTGAGGTACTGGGGCACGTGCCCGACACTGATTATTAATTTTTATTAAGATCATTTTCTCATGGTTCTTTGTTAGATCAGTTGGTAACGTTTATGCTCTGTTATTATGGCTGGTAAGGTGTTCGATGCCTCCAATTGCTTTTTTTTACTCATTTTTACTGCAAATTTTTAATATAATTATTAGATATATATAATATGTGTCCTAGGCTAATAATTCTTCTGGATCCGCCACTGGGCGTAACCATTACTAATCTGACTAGGGTGGTTTTTGATGATGACCTGGGAAGTGAAGTTAGCAGCACCCTTAGCATGATCATCCTTGGAGTTTGACGCGACGTACCCACGCTTAAGATCTTCGACATCAACATTCCTGACATTGAATCCGACATTTTCACTAGGAAGTGCCTCAACAAGAGACTCGTGGAGCATCATAATAGACTTTACCTCAGTGTCAGGGAGCAAATTAAAGGTCTGACCATCCTTGTCGAAATTAAACTAGCCTCAAAACCATCATTGGTGGAGTCAATGATCAGGACAACAGTCAGCCTGGGAGGTACCAGTAATCATGTTCTTGATGAAATCACGGTGACCAAGTGCATCAATGACTATGCAGTAGTACTTGCTGGTCTCGAATTTTGAGAGAGAAATGTCAATAGTGATACCGAGTTCACGCTAGGCCTTAAGTTTGTCCAACACCCATGCGTACTTGATAGACCTCTTGTTCATCTCAGCAGCTTCCTTCTCGATCCTCTCTATCATACAAAAACACATTCATAGTGATAGCTTATTTGCTATAAGTTACAAACTCGACTACTAGCTCCCTCGTGTATTTTCTGTTTTCGTTTTCTTGTGAAACAAAATTGTGTATCTTGAAACAGAAGCTTTCATGTCAATAACTATTATAGATAAATGTAAAGTTATTTATATAATTGAACCAATGCTAGTTAGATAATAATCCTTTTCAAACGATAATCATCATGTTTCATGTTTTTTTAGTCTTGATTAACATATATATATCAAAAGAAAAGAAAAATAGCTAGCTTCTTTATAATATATCATCCTTACAAGGGAACATATTCACACGGAAAAAAACTGATTAACACACTCCTCATCAAGTTTTTTCATTGATTTCGATCTAAAATAGTGAGAAAAAATGGTTTATTAGAGAAAATGAAAATAAAAATAAAAAATAGGTCTTATATTTTTGATTTTTCTAATTTGTTTCAAATAATAAAAGACAGAAAGTAAATGGACTATAATAAGACTTTGCACACAAATAATGTTCCACTAAAACCCAACCAACTAAAAAAAGCCCACTAAAACTTTGAGCCCATTTCAGCGAGGGAGGCGCTACTCTTTCGCTTTGACCTATTTCTAACCGTTGCCACTTGACACTAATACAAAAAGAAGAAATCTCTTTACCATAGGTAGACAATTTCCACGTGGACGGCAGAGATCAACTAACCCGCGCGAAGACACAACCGTTAGATGTCTAAAGCTGAAAAGACAGTTATACCCCGAACAAGAATCAAATTGATTATAAATACATGTTCTAAAACCCTAAGCTGATAAATATCTTCACGCAGCTGTCTAGGGTTTTTCGCCTCTTTCTCAACTCTCTCTCGAAAACCTAGCAGTCGTCTCTTTCTTAGTTCTCCATGGGCAAGTCTAAATCCGCCACCAAAGTAATCTTCTTCTCCCCTTTAAGGCTTTCTTCTTACTCTTGTCTCGATCCTCTGTGTTCCTGTTTGGTCTGACGATTTTAACGAGCTTTGAATTGTGTGTTTTTCGTGTTTTCAGGTTGTTGCAGCTCCTGCTGCCACTAAGCCTTTGAAGAAAGGTATGAACTTTGGTGTCCTTTTACCTTAGATGATTTGGTCTCTGTCTTTCTCTGTTACATTACGAGTTTGGTATTGAAAGTTTGCATTTTTATGTCTATGTTACTTGTTCTGGTATAGCTGATGGAATATGTTGTTTAATTTGTTTGATTCATGAACGTTTAAGGTCTTTATTCATTGGTGTGAGAATATATGTGGTCATAGAATTCAATAAGCTTTGTTTGTCTATTCTCTGTAGTATAATGACTTGTTAATGTTGAATTTGGAACCTTTAATGTTGAGATTGAAGTTTTTATTGATAAAAACTTTGTTTGCTGCTTCTCTTTAGGTAAAAGAGAGCCTGAAGATGATGTTGATACTAAAGTGAGTCTTAAGAAGCAGAAGAAAGACGTGATTGCTGCTGTTCAGAAGGAAAAAGCTGTGAAGAAGGTACCTAAGAAGGTTGAGAGCTCTGACTCATCAGATTCTGAATCTGAGGAAGATGAGAAGGTATAACTTTTACTATCTTAATTTATTTTTGGTGGTTTGAGCATTTGAATTGAGTAATTTCTAATATGCTTTTGATTCATCTGACAGACTAAGAAAGTTCCAGCTAAGAAGGCTGCTTCAAGCAGTGATGACTCATCTGATGACTCTTCTTCAGATGATGAGCCTGCATCCAAGAAGGCCGTAGCTGCCACTAACGGAACTGTTGCTAAGAAGTCTAAGGATGACTCATCTTCTGATGATGATTCGTCAGATGAGGTTAATTTCTTATTCTTATGAAGTTTATGTCTTGTTTCATAAGAGTTGTGCTAACACAGTTGGCTCTTGGCTGTTACCAATAATTTCAGGAAGTTGCTGCAACCAAGAAGCCTGCTGCTGCTGCTGCTAAAAAGGCCAAGGCTGAGAGTTCGTCTGAAGATGATTCATCTTCTGAAGAAGTAAGCATCTCATAAGTATTTTGTAGGATGCTTTAGAATTATCTTTTGGACAACATTTAATTTACAATATTGATTGGAAAATAATTAGGAACCTGCAAAGAAACCAGCTGCTAAGACTGCCAAGCCAGCTGCTAAAGATTCTTCTTCCTCTGATGAGGACTCAGATGATGATTCTGAGGATGAGGTGATAAATTTTATCTCGTACTTGTTATATCTTCAGTTTTCTGTTTGTTGAAACTAGTTGGTATTTGTTTAATTTAATTGTATGTGTTCAAATAGATCTCTAACTACTTCTTTAATTAAAATAGAAGCCTGCTACCAAGAAAGCAGCTCCTGCTGCTACCAAGGCTGCAAGCACCTCAGATTCATCAGAAGAAGATTCTGATGAGGTTAGCTTTAACATAATTGATTTGATTTGTTTATGATTCTTTTCAAACAGCTTTTGTATTTTCTATAGATCAGTCATTGACATCATCCATGTGTCTGTTGATATTTGCAGGAAAGTGAAGATGAGAAACCTACCCAGAAGAAGGCTGATACTAAGACTGCTAAAAAGGAGAGCAGTAGTGATGATTCTAGCGAATCTGAGGAATCTGAGAGTGAAGACGAGAAAGAAACCCCAATGAAAAAGGTGCTAGCAATGGTTTCTCACTCTTTGATATCTTTTCGCAAATGTTATAATTGCTACAATGGTTTCTTCCTGTTTGCTGATAGAATCTCACTTTACTGTAATAAAAACAGAGCTCTGATGTAGAAATGGTTGATGCTGAGAAATCAAGTGCTAAACAGGTATGAACCCTTTCTGGTAGCATCTTTTTGCCTCTTTCTTTTATGTTTTGTTATGTTGAAGTTAATTTTGTTTATTATGCAATGCATTGACTTTCAGCCAAAGACACCTTCCACTCCTGCTGCTGGTGGATCAAAGACACTCTTTGCTGCCAATCTTTCTTTCAATATTGAAAGATCAGATGTGTAAGTACCCAACACCTTCGATTTCATCTCTTGTCTTGGTGAGAGTTTATCATGACCTGGTATCTTATCCTCAATGTGCAGCGAGAATTTCTTCAAAGAAGTTGGTGAAGTTGTTGATGTTAGATTCTCTACCAATAGAGATGATGGTAGTTTCAGGGGATTTGGCCATGTTGAGTTCGCTTCTTCCGAAGAAGCACAGAAGGTGAGGGTTTTTACTTATGAATGAGAATATTTTAGTAGTCATCATTCGACTCTACAATTGCTGATTTAAATCCTTTGTACTTTAGGCGCTGGAATTCCACGGTAGGCCTTTGCTCGGTCGTGAGATTCGTCTTGATATTGCTCAGGAGAGAGGTGAGAGAGGCGAGAGACCTGCATACACTCCACAAAGCGGGTATGTTAATTTTCCATGATTTGGAGATTTGTTTCTGCAAGAAAGTTCCATTTGTTGATAATCTTCTCTTATTCAAATTATTGCAGCAACTATAAAAGTGGTGGTGATGGTGGTGATGAAAAAAAGGTTTTCGTTAAGGGATTTGACTCTTCACTTTCTGAGGATGATATCAGGAACGCTTTGACTGAACATTTCAGTTCATGTGGAGAGATCAAAAGTGTATCTGTTCCAATGGACCGTGATACTGGCAACTCCAAAGGGTTTGTTATTTTTACTCTCTCCTAGTTGTCACCAGTTTGTAAATTTTGTCTATTGAAAGTTTAATGCTAACTAAATGAATATGTTTTTATCTTTTCAGTATTGCTTACGTCGCCTTTTCAGAAGGCAAAGAGAAGGCGTTGGAATTAAATGGAAGTGACATGGGAGGATGGAGTTTGGTAGTCGATGAGCCTAGACCACGAGATAACAGTGGTGGTGGATTTGGAAGGGGTAACGGTCGTTTTGGTAACAGTGGTGGCAGAGGAAGAGATGGAGGCCGTGGTCGTTTTGGTAACAGTGGTGGCAGGGGAAGAGATGGAGGCCGTGGTCGTTTTGGCAGTGGTGGTGGCAGGGGAAGAGATGGTGGTCGTGGAAAACCTAGTTTTTCAGGTAGATAAATTGTTCTTGATTCATGTTTTTCTAGGTTCTTTATAACAAGTTAACATGTTATTAATTCTTGATATATATTGCAGGTAAAAAGACTACCTTCGGTGATTACGAGTAGAAGCTTCTGTAGAAGAAAAGTCTCTTCTTACGTTGTTAACTTGTGATACTTCGTTTCCTTTTATTGTTTCGTTTCTTTTTTGTTCTAGTTACGTTTCTGTCAGAACCTTAAATTTGTCTGAATGTTAAGTTAATCTCAATTTTGAGTGCTTTGGGTGTTAAATCATTATCTTCATCTATCATTATTTTATTGACCTAAGTTTGAGCCTTATATATGATTAGTTAGACAAAAAGCATTCTCTACGAAGGGACACAAATTTACATTTCTCATATTTAGTCTCAACTTGGTTGGCTATTTTCACATCTTTCACTCATAAGAAGCATAAACAAAAAGAAAGCAGAAAGGGTATTCTTTAACTAGTTGTAACTCAAAACTGAGACTTTAGCTTGAGGACCACCTTGTACATAGACAAAATCATAAGCTTGTCCTGGTCTCAAAGTCTTTTGCCATTGAGGAAGCTGGTAAGTATACTTTTGTCCTGTTGGGTTTAAACCCCAGATAGGTCCTGAGAGATCTTCAATCTTAAGCTTGAGATCTGATATGGGTTTTTGAGAATTGTTCTTGATGATCACTTTATGCCTATAGTATCTTGTGTTCCCGGCCATCCAGTTGGTAGTTATCGAATGAAGAAACTCGATTTGTGCACCTGATTGTTTTGGACTGTATGTTGTCGGTGTTGCTTTGTAGGATATAACTGTGACAGTTTCAGAGGAAATGAGGATCAGACACTGTAGAGAAGTTGTATTGGAAGCTGTAAGTGAAAAAGAACAAACCTGGTGGTTTTGTAGTTACATAAGGTTTATATGACCCTCCTCCATAAGATCCTACAAAATTTCATTACATTACTTTATGATTCCATAAGGGTAAAGCTAAAGACTTTGAGCTCAATGATTATTGTTTAGTTACCTAAATTTCCACCATAGAGTTTAGCGAATAGGCCAACAAGTGGAGCTGTTCCAGACAAAGTTGGTTCTGATTGCTCGTAATTTGAGCGGTCATCGGAATAGTTATCATTCTCGTCCGGTCCACCAACAAGAGCACCATAGATAACATTAGGATCAGCTTGAGACCTTCTATACCAAGAGTCAAACCCTTGAACACAACTCACAAAAGAACGTTGAACAAAGATTGAAGGGATTGAAGCGCCTCTATGGTGAACATGAATTGGATATTTCGGTCCATATCCAACTACATAACTCATTCCTTGTCGGTTCTTTCCAAGAATGTAATCAGCCTGCAAAGAAAAAACTCGGTTACCGGATTTTAAAAAATTGAGAAAGTTGTTTTGGTTTCTTGGGAGGATTTGATTATTACCTGAGATCTAGCAAAGTCAAGAAGTGCTTGAGGTTGCACCAAACCATCAGGACAATTGAGTTTAGCATTTGCTGCAGAGAGATAATCTGAATAAATCGCGAGAAGATAAGCAGCCGCGGATGCATACTGCAGATTGTTCCACTCTCTTACATACATTAAACCACCAGGAGTTGTTTGAATGTTGTAGCCACCATTCTTCTTGAGACAAGCACAAGCGAAGTAGTCGGCTTTCGTCTGATATTGCTTCAATGTCGAAGTATACACACCGCCTTTCCCTTCTAACAAGATCTATAAACACACGAACCAAACAAGTACCAAGATTAGTATTCTCGAAACTGTGAAAAAACATTCTTTAACAACACTAGTTTACCTTGGAGAGAAGGATTTGAACACCGGCATATTTGTTATCCCAAGAGAATTCTTTCATTCCCCAGCCAGTTCCGCCCATGTAACCGGAATTGTCCATAGCATATTTCAAGTAATACTGATCCCCGGTGGCGCGGTGTAGCCAAGCTGCAGCCCAGAGAAGCTCATCCTTCAAAGAATTACACAAGAGAGACATTTTAGTATTGGAACAACATTCAATGGAAGAAAAATTGGAGAGATTTCAGAGAAGGAAAGTGTTGAGAGAATATATACCGAGTAACCAGATGACATGTAGAAAGCTTTTGCATTTGGGATTGAGTCAGTGTATAGTCCTCTGTACTTGTCAGCAAATGAGAAGAGCTGAAAACACACAAAAACAAGTTTCAAAATGTTGAGTATCTAAACCGAACCGGATTCATAAACCAAAGCCGAACCGAAATTTAGTTATAAAATCAATAGAGGAAAACCGAAATAGTCAAACGAAACCCGCACTAAATAACCGAATATCCAACCCTACCCATAAGTCCATAACCATTGAGTCATTGACACTTAAATGTAGAAAAATAGAGGTATGAAATACCAAACCGAACCGGACCAAACCCGTTGGACCTAAACTGTTAAAACCGGAGGTTGAACAAAAAAAGAAACGAACCTCTTTGGCATGAGTTAAGAGGAGAGCAGAGTAAGAGGAGTTAAATGGCTTGAAAGCCAAGGAAGCAGCGGCTAAAGCAGCAGCGGTTTCACCAGCTAAGTCTGAGCCAGGATGGTACTGGTCAAGCTTATAAGCTGTTCTTGAAGTGGTCATGTCCTCTGGTCGTTCCCAACAGTAATGGTCTGATTCTCCATCTCCAACTTGACCCCATAGAACATTGGGCTGAGGATGAGCCTTGATGAAGTAATCAGTACCCCATCTGATTGACCATAATGTCTGTTGCATTTGGTTCGAACTGGATAGCTCTTTCCGGTTATCAACAGCTGCCCACGATAGCATTGTCACTGCGAAAGCCATTGGTAAACCGAATTTCACGTGGTCTCCTGCATCGTAATATCCTCCTTCCAAGCTCACCTATTCATTCATACATACACAAACCTCAATATCATTTTATAACATGATAATTTTTTTTTAATTCACTTACAAAATCTAGCAAATTCTTGTAATGATGACAACATATCATAGTTTTACATCATTTTTAATTAATATATAGCGTTTTATAAATATAATGTAATTCTCATAAACTTTTTTAAAGATAAGTGCTAATATTCAATAATATTCATCCTGTTTGAATTATGATGGTAACACATCGATAACACAAACACAAACCACCAGACTACATGTCCTGGTCTAGTTCGATAATACTAATTAACGGGTACTATTACTATTTTCATATATATAGTTTGTATAAATTTGACTACAATATTAGTATTATGTGTATATGGACTTACTCCTTGAGCAAGACCATCCTTGAGACCAGAGTGGCTACGCCATTTGACACGCTGAGCAGCTGGCAACTTCCCTGATCGTTGAGCCTCAAAGAACAAGAATGTCTTGTCTAGGGCATTTCCGTAGTTATAGTACTCCGCTGCCGCGGTTGCTGCCGCTAGAAGAACGGTCAGCAATAGGCTTAAGCCGAACAATGATCCACCATACTTCCTCATTTCTCTATATCAATCTTAATTCTAATTTTTCTCTCCTAAGAAAATTTCTTTGTTCAAAATTGTGAATCTCTGATGTGAGTTAGTATAGACGTGGGTGCATTTATATAGACATATTGAGAAAGAGAGAGATTGTGCGTGTGAGTTTGGTGAGAGATTGGAACGTTGAGAATCAAATAGGTACGAAACTTGTCTGAACAATCATTATATTGTCTTTGTCTTTATTTGTGTTCGTGTGTGTTATGTGCCTTTGATAATAGTTGTGGACTTCACGTTTTGTGAGAGCTTCTCACGTTGTACCTCGAGACTTTTGTGTATAAAACTGAACAAGTATGACTCACCACGTGTATCTCTTATTTGCCGTTGGATGAAAGTGATATTGACTATGCATTATTTGATAGAAATAGATGAATGTATCTTGTTTTAAAAATAAAGTTAAAAATTGTTAAGAATATTTGGTTGATTTTTGATAAGGTGTCAACGGACAAGTAATCCATTCGTGGTATCCACAACTTGTATTACAAGTATGTAGTTTTTTTGTCGTTGAATTGATTTGTATGTTCTGATATGTTTAGAACTTATAGTTTTCTTTTGTCGGTTTAACAGGAAGTTCACTCGGTTTAGGCGGTTGGACCGGACTCCAACGAGTTTGATGACTTGATCATGTTTTGACAATCTTTTTAAAGCCATACCAAAATGAAAATTGGAAAGTTTATAAGCTTTTCGGGTTGAACAAATAATATTTATCAGGTGGATGAGTTATACATATTAATAATTATTATTTTTGAATTAAAAACAAGTCATATCTTACAACAATCATGAACTATTCTAAATCCAGTATCCATTTAACTCAAAGCTCAAATTGAATCTAACAAAATCACAAGTTTGCCATTATAATAAGTTAGCATTGTAGCATAGAACAGGGAGATTTAAAAATTATGTTTGTTCCCTTATTGGATTTGATACTTTGATTTTTTTTTAAGTAGAGTTAGGTTTTGGTTTTGAGAGTTGGGAAGGTTAAGTGAATTTAGAAACAGTTTCTGAAAAAAATATGTATATTTTAAAAAGAGATCTGTCAATTTTTTTTTTTTTTTTAAATATATTTCTGAAAATAATTTTCTTACTTGATATTTTGAAAATTGAAAGTTATGTTTTATAATTAGAAAAAAGTAAAAATGTTTGTATTTCAATAAAACCTAAAATTTAAAAGAACTTTTTAAATAAGACGAGTTAAATTATTTTATAGCTCTGAACTCTGAAGTGACCAAAAACCAAAATCAAATCAACAACCTATCAAATGGAATGAAAACCCTCAATAAACTAAGCACCAAAACCTAAACCGGAATAAAACTCCACGGCTGAACCACCATAACCGAGTCATGGTTTTCCATACTCCAAAACCAAGACTACACAACACTAAAAACCGTCAAAGCCAGAATTGAAATTGTAATTAAACCGGCACCTAAGAACCGACTCGTTTTCCTCACGGCGTGGTTTTTCTTGTGAGTTGAAGAAGCGGCTAGAGACGAAGAAGGTGGAGGAGATTGCGGCGGAGATTCGACCTCCATGACTTTAATAATCATTTTCTGACCCTTTTCACAGTGGCCTGAGACACCGCTTATGAAATAAAACAAACCGGGACGGTCCAATTTGAAAACCGTATCATCGTGGTTCGAGTATAATTTCGGTTTGGTCGTCTGGCATTTCTTGTACTCGTCTTCTGTTACCACCAAAACAGAGTCTTTCTTGTACTTGAAACCTTGCACCAAATTTAAAACAAAGTTCAAAATCTGCATTACGATGATCATAAATTCATCATAGAGATAATAGAAAAACAAACTTACGGATAGTGTCGCCAACTTTAAACCGGTTCTTGGAAGCCCATTGGTTAAACATATCACTCTGGTTACTAGATTGTGGTATGGTCCAACCATTTTCTCCTCCAGCTTCAAATTCAGTACATGACACAAGTGAAAACACGTTAAACATTACGAAGATCGAAAGGAGAACAATCTTTTGTACACCCATTTGAAAGAAAAAGAGAATTCTATTGTTTAATTTCTGAAATTGAGGGATAGTTCTTGGAGAAAATATTAATATTGAGGCTTTTTTGTTTGTGCTTTTGGTTTGAATATAAGTAGTGTGAGAGTGCAGCTAGGTTTGTTAGTTTGGCTTTTGTCCACAACTTGAGGGATATCTACTAGATATTGTTTTGACTTATTATTTGCTAATTTGAAATTTGAATTAAATTTTTCAAAGAAATACGACTAGTTGAGGAAAATTTGTTTTTGTGAGGATTTTGCGTTAATATCGGAAATGTGTTAGATAATTTGATGAATTTCTGTGTTTTTGGATCTTTGAAAGAGATTTGAAATGTTTTGGTGATACTTGGACTAAGTGAGAATAAAAGGGACCTATTTGTAAAATAGATAAAACTATACGAGAACTCAAAACTTCTCGATTTGCGGAATATGAAGAAGAGTAAAACGACACGAGTCCCTGTCGTTTTTGTGTTATTCCGTCACCGCCATCTAAACCCACTCCTTCACCCACCTGAGCCGCGACGAAGAAGAATCTGTAAGATTAGGGTTTATAGGAAGACGAAATTAGTACGACGAGCAAGAGGAAGCTGCGTTTTTCTGGAAGATTTAACAATGGCACAAGATTCAGAGAAGAGATTCCACCAAATCATGGACAAACTCTTTACCCCATCGAAATCTCAGCTTCCTTCTTCCTCCAGGTCAGTCTCTTCGTACTGGTTACTGTTTTAGAATGTGCATCGATTCTTCTCCATTATCTGAGTTCCATTGTCTCGCTGATTGAAGTGTGGATACTTAATCTCAGAGATGATTTTGAATTTGTGTTCATGTTATGATATTTCATCAGCTTATGTATTTGATATATCCTTTGGTTTGTGTAGTTCTTCTGTAGAGCAACAATCAAGAGGCAAGAAGCGTCCAAATCCTTCATCTGCGTTAGCATTGGTTGAGCCTAAGACGGTATTAGCTACCATTGATAGGTCTTCGGCTTTGAAAGTTCCTGCTGGAACATCGCCGTCTGGCCTTTGCAGGCCGTGGGATAGAGGAGATCTTATGAGGAGGCTAGCTACTTTTAAGTCCATGACTTGGTTTGCCAAGCCCCAGGTTTGCTTCTTGTGACTTTTAAACAACAATTTTCCTTCCGTTAGAATAATTACAAGTCATTTCTATCTGGTTGTTGTATGTCCTTGCTAGAAAATTCTTAGCTGTTTTTTGTGTGTGGTGGTAGGTTATAAGTGCGGTAAATTGCGCGAGGAGAGGGTGGGTGAATGATGATGCAGATTCTATAGCTTGTGAATCTTGTGGAGCTCATCTTTATTTTTCAGCCCCATCTTCTTGGTCCAAGCAACAAGGTACGGTTAACATGTTTTTGGTAGAATCATCTCTACGTAGCTAATACTCTGATATAACAATTATGTGTTGACCTCACTGAAATTGTAACTCTTCTCTCTGGAATCTTTCAGTGGAGAAAGCGGCATCAGTATTTAGCTTAAAGTTGGATAGTGGACACAAATTACTTTGTCCATGGATAGAGAATTCATGCGAAGAAACGCTTTCTGAGTTTCCTTCAATGACACCGCAGGATTTAGTAGATAGACATGAAGAACGGTCAGATGCTTTACTTCAACTTTTGGCCCTTCCTGTTATTTCACCATCAGCCATTGAGTACATGAGGAGCTCAGATCTGGAGGAATTTCTCAAACGACCTATTGCACCTGCCAGTAGTGTCACCGCAGCAGAAAGCTCTCAAACAGAGTCCCTTATCAATCATGTTGGAGCGAGCCCGGCTCAACTTTTCTACCAGGTTTGACCTGCACCTAAAAGATATGAATTATTCCTAGCTAACGTAGAACCCTTTGCAATGCTATTATCGTTCCAGCCTTTGGCAAAACATTTCCACATCCATGCTTTTCGTTGTAGGTACTTATATGATTTTGGTAGGATAGGATGATCCTTCTTTTACTGTGCATTTATCTATAGACTTTACTTTGTTCTGTCCAAATTATTCTTCTTGATTTTTTCGATGTTGTCGTACAGTTAATTAGTGGTTCACTTTATTCACTATGGCATCTTTTCTGAGAGGCTTTTGGTATAATATTGAGCCATATCTGATAGTAATACTGTTGCATTGGTATTTGCAGGCACAAAAACTTATCAGTTTATGTGGCTGGGAACCGCGGGCACTTCCTTATATTGTGGATTGCAAAGATAAATCGAGTGAGACCGTTAGGGGTACAGATACTATTGATTTACTGCCAGAAACTGCTACCCGCGAGCTTCTAAGCATCTCTGATTCAACCCCAATTCCAGATGGAGTATCAGGGAATAATGTGAACCCAACACTTCCTGACACATTAAACTCTGATCCGAGTTCTGTAGTACTTGACTGCAAGCTCTGTGGGGCCTGTGTTGGTCTTTGGGTTTTCTCAACTGTTCCGAGACCACTAGAATTGTGTAGAGTCACTGGTGATACCGAAATTAGTACAGAGAAACATCCCAGGGGTGGTACTCTTCAAAATCAACCTTCGAGCTTGAAGTTTACCATAGCAGGAGGACCCCCAGCAACAAAACAAAACTTCAAAGCAACAATATCGCTGCCTATTATCGGGAGGAACTTGAGGTCAAGATTTGCTTCTTACTCTAGAGATCATGATCATGGGGATGTCAGTTCTATTCAGGATCAACAGAGTAAAACTGCAGAGAACAACGGTGATGTTACACAAAATAGCGATCAAGTGATGAATGATATAGGAGAGAAGGCTGATGGAGGAAGAAACTCAGCTGATATAGAGAGTGATATTGCACTACAAAACAAAGACAAACAAATGATGGTAGAAAGGTCAAATCTTCCTGATAACAGCAAACCAAAGGATTCAACTGCAGGTAAATTGCAAATACAAATTTCTCAGATTTTGACAAGCACTAATCTTTATCCAACTTAATGAAACTTTGCTCATAGGTACTTGTTTGAAAGTTCTCATTAAGAGAATGTTCAGCTTAATTATGCTTAAACACATCTTTCTTTGTGAATACAGGAAAATCAGTGACATCAAACAAACAGATGGAATTTGATCCAATCAAGCAACATAGGCATTTCTGTCCTTGGATCTGGTCAACGGGTAGAAGAGGTCCTGGATGGCGACAGACTCTGTCTGCATTACAACGCCATAAAGGATCTTGTCAGACTCCACCGACACCCTCTTCCCTGTTCAAGGTAACACATCCTACTACATTCTTTTTTCATGCATTCCAATTTACTCGTTTTTTCGTGTTAGAATGGAACAAAGCTGATTACAGATGTGTAGATATAACTCAACTGCGACAATTATCATGTTTTCTCGACATGAGATCATATAAACCTCTTTTGTAGCAACAAATAGCAGGATCTAACAATATTTTAACTTTTTTGGCTGAGAGTGCAACTTATGCCCTACAATTATGCATGACTTTTCCTTGATTTGATATATTTTTGGATTCTCTCTGAACATGAGATAAATGATCAAATCCTAAAGAACAAGAACCACATACATTCATAGAAGGCCCTGTAAGATTATACTTATGTCATAAAAGTCCAATTTTGTGATGTCTTTGATGGTTCTTTATGTGATGTTGTCAGGTAGATGATCCATTAACATCTGTTCGGAACCTATTTAAGTCGCCATCCCCCAAAAAACGAAAACTGAACGGAGGATCTTCAAGCTGAGACACCAGACGATTTTGTTCCTGAAAAAACTTGAGCCCTCTTGGTCTACACTGTATCCGAAATTTCGGAACTTGATAAAACTGTAACATTCATGTGCTATGAGTTATTTGTTGATTCCTCAGAAAAGTAATCTATATGTTGTTAACCCATTTTGACATTGCTAGAGCTTAAATCATATGTATACACATGAGTTTGTACCGGAATTTATCAAAGTCTTTAGACTTTCTAGCTTTGGTAACCATAGCATATAAGTTGAAGTCAACTTTTTAAAAGTCATGGTTAAATAGCTAAGTTTGTTCGTATCGTTCTAGTATCAATTTTGGGTTGAAATAGCTCCAGATAAAGGTCAGCTACAAATCTGGTGATTGATGGTGAAAAGGAACTTGCGAATTTTAAGTTTTAGAATCAAATTGAGTGGTCGGTCTTTGATTTTGCTTGCTGATCAAAATCAATGATCCAATAACACATTATTTTGCTTTGGATTTCTAAATCTTTTAAAATTCATGAACCAATAAACCATCTTTAGTGGTAGAAGTAGAACACATTACACTGCCTAAAAGGCTAAAACAAATCATCCATCTGCGATGATTGACGTGTATTGCAAATCACTTTCTTTCTTTTTGGCATTATATATTCTTATGAATACTTTGTTACTTGTATATTTCCAAAAAGATAATGTATAGTTTTTATTTTTCCAACTAAACTCAAGTGTGCGGATTTTTCCAGAATTAGGATGAAAAAGACAAGCACAAGTAGATACCATAGATACAACCATTTCCTCTCGTCATGTCCCACTATCTTCATTTTATTTCCTTAAAAATACTTTTCACATAAAAAGAAAAAATAATAATTCGCAATTGCATGAATACTATAAAATAATTATGTGGACCATCGCCGGATTCATGGCTTGGATTATGTTAACATATCTGTGGTTCTTAAAAATTTCATGATTTATATTCAATAACTTTTTTTTTATAGTTTATCAAGTTCATGAAGAGTTTTAGCAAAAAAAAAAAAAAACAAAAGTTCATGAAGAGTTTTAGCAAAAAAAAAAAAAAAACAAAAGTTCATGAAGAGCGTGAAGCTCACGTAAAATTACCTTCTTTTTTTTTTTTTTTTTTTTTTTTTTTGGCGTAAAATTACCTTAAACGAGAAAATTACGACAAGAAGTGAGATTCGTACTTTTTATTACATTCTGTGTCAAATACATGTGGATGTCATATGCTTCTGTCAGCTGATGACTCGGACTTTTATGGGCCCCATTTCGTGCGTTACCTTTTCGAGTCTACCAAGTCTATCGCTTGACACGTGTTTGGATCTTAGCGCGTTGTTCATATTAGACTTAAGATAAATCTCTATGTTTAAGTTTTGATCCCTTGATTTTGTTGAAATTCTTTATATCTCCTCGAAACTTTTTTTGTTAATGGATTGATTATTCAAGCCTTAATTCGTTTTTCTTTCTTTTCCTAAATTGACACATTCTTCTAATTCGCTTTGAAAATTTTGTGTCCTACCAAACATGGTAAATGCTCCACAAGGAGAAACTTTTCTCACGCAGTGCTTAATTGTTATTAAGATTTTTCTTCAACTACCGTACCAATTACACCTATCTATATATAAATATATAAAAAAGTGTCAATTATAAATGATTTTGATTGTTTTCTAGATGTGATTGTAATGAATCATATTTTAATAGACGCGGGTTTAGCACCAACACGACCAATAAAATTCATGTTTGGTTTTACAAATTGCATTTAATGTATTTTATCTGTCTACTGATTATGGTTTCCATTAGTACTAACCCACGAAAACTAAAAAAACTTATGCCAAATGAAATGACGATATTTTTTTAAGAAAATCGTCATATATAATGACTTTTTCATATTTACTTAATTGCGAAATGACCAAACATTATTAGTGATTCATGTGATTAGAAAAATTGTATAAAACTACAAAACAATTATTTCTTTTTTTTTGGGCAAAACAATTAAGTTATTATATGGCAAAAGACTAAAATCAAGTTATTGCCTAAAAGTGTAAGATGCAATACATATTCACTTTTATCTCAATAACAAAAAAAAAAATCACGGTCCATGATTTCATTCATACTCAAATTCACGTTTGACCCACTTTAAATTTATTTCCAACTACAAAAACAATTCCAATTTTATACTATTATTTACAAATACAACACATATTGAGAGAGAGTCACAAGAATTACGACACTAAACCTAAACCCAATTCTCGAGAAAAAAGAGAGAGAAAGAAAGAGAGAATATATAAATGGGAGATGTACGGACGATTGTGGTGGTCGTAGAAGATAAACAAGCGGCGAGGACGGCGTTACAATGGGCACTTCACAACCTTTTACGTCAAGGTGACGTCATAGTCCTTCTCCACGTGTACTCTCCACCACCGCGTAAGAAGAAATCCACGGCGGCGCGTCTCCTCCGCCGTCACGGATACAATCTTGCTCTCTCTTTCCGTGAAATCTGTGACGCTTTCTTCAACGTGAGTGGAAATGAATCTTGATCGGAAACTTTTACTTCATTTTTTATATGAATTAGGTTTTTTTTTCTCCTTTGTGATCGTAATTTTTTACAGACGAATACTGAGATCATTGTAAGAGAAGGAGATGATGATGGAAGAATGATTGCTCAAGTTGTGAAAGAGATTGGTGCTTCGATGCTTCTCGTTGGTCTCCATCAGAACAGCTTTCTTTACAGGTAGGTACTACTTTGATCGATTCGAAAGTTACGGGGTCATTATTAAAGATTTTGAACCCCACATAGTAAATTTAGTCATTCTCTCTCTCTCTGTGTAGATGGGCATTGAGTGGGATCGATGTAGCGAGAAATTTCAATTGCAAAGTAATGGCTATAAAGCAGCCTTCACCGGAACTTTCGAATCCGGTGAAGGTTAAAGGATACAAGACCTCTCAGGCGACGGCGACAGCGACTTCAGATAGTTTAACTAATTTTGACTTCTCCCAAATTGAAATTTCTGGATTACAGTAAGATTCCTAACCTCTTTGAATTCAATTAAAATTTTCTTAATGTTAACAAAATAACAAAACTACGTGATTTGGTGAAATAGTTTCAAGATAGAGATCTCTAGATTTTTTTAAATTTGATATGTTGAATATAAATATTTCATACTGACTCTGATAAAAAAAAGGAACTTTTGATTGAAACAGGGTTCCTGAGATTCCGACACCACCTAAAGTGCCATACAGATTATGTCCGAGTCCTCATGCCATACTCTGGAGAACAAGACCCCGGAGGAGATCCAAAGACCAATACGGTGTCGTTTCCTAGTCTATGATTTTTGTTTTTGAGACAAACCACCAAAACTTTACCAATTCTTTTGCGTCAAATAAACCAATTATACTCGATACAAAAAAAAAAAATCATTCCAATCACATTATTCTTAAACAATGAACAGTTTTTTCAAACCCTCTTCCAAAAGTTTGGTTCGAGTGATAAAGTAAAAATGGACAACAAATTTCCCATGATAGCCAAAATGCAAACAATAATTATCCATCATCCAAATGTTAAATATTCTGCTTTTCTCTCCTCCGTAAACTATATCTGTATTTGTATGCTAATATTCTAAACACATTACCTTTTTATAGCAACAAGTGTTCTCTCCTGTATTCACGTACAATCACTGGTATACTCGTCGGAGGAATCTGTTCACACACATCAGACACTAAATTAACAACATTGCTTTGCATACCAAACTTATAACATAACAATGTGTGAGATACGAACCATTCCATAATCCGAAACAATCATAGATATATATTCTGAAGGAGTAGAATCGTACCTGGAAAACACAAAAAAAAAAAAAAGAATTAAGAGAAATTAAGATAAAGCATTTTTCATAACCATTTATAAAGCGCTTTACATTAGATTCAGAAACTGAAGGTTTTTGTTGTTGTTTATCGTCTTTGAATGCTTTGCATTGGTTCTAAATGATGGTATGTTGGCTACGGCGTCTGGATCACCTGCAAATTTTCCACACAGGCAAAAAAACTCTGTTAATAATTTGATTTGAGCAAAAGAATTAATCGACAAGAAGAAGAAGAGCGAGTGAAACATTTACCAAGTTCGTTGGAGCAGATTGAATCAAGTAGGACTCTTTCATGGAACTTGTAAGCTTCACAACACACAATTACAGGAACACTAAATGCATTTGCAACCATTGCAATGCAGGCTGTGCCAACTCTTGCATAAAGAGTTCCATTCGAGAATATTGATGAAGCCCCAAGAAAAACACGTGTAGCTTCACGCATGATGTAGGAAATGGCGTTTATATGAGTGTAGGTACAGTCGAGGCCACGAGTCACAAGTCTACGAAGTAGCTTTTGCCCTTCAAGATTAGGGCGTGAGTCTACAATCACTACGCGGAATTTTTTCCCAATCTCATGGGCGTATAAGAGAATCATTTCAACCACGCAAGAGAATCCGTATGTGAGAAGGACTTCTCCGTCTCTGATTTTTGTTACAGCGTGTTGCACGATTGCCTTGTCTGCAAGAATTATTTTCTCGTCTATGAAACGACCAATGTCAGAACAAAGGGAAATTTTTGCCTCTGACTCTGACAGGTTTACAGGTAGTTTTCTGATTTGGTTCTTCAGGAACCTGATTGCGTTTCCCATGCTCATGGAGAGCGGACGACATTCTATCAAGAATGAAACATAACCATTTATTTTGGTTGTCAAGTCCATGGTCAGGTCTTTCATTGGAGGTGTAATGTAATCTTCTATAGCTTCTTGAAATGCTTGGAGCATGGCAATACATCGCGCATTGTCCCCAGATATATCTCCAGCCAAATGTTGCAAACCCACCTAAGATGAACAAAATACATGTATATATGTCACTTGAGGATATATGGCACAGAATGATAAACCACAGGGTTTCAAACCCTTAGGGATTCCAGTTCAAAAGCGTAACATTCGAACATTTAACAGTCACACATATAAACAAGTAGGTGTACCTTATAGACCGCATGGTGTATGGAATCGAGTGTGAAAAAATTGGAGCTTAAATTGGGAAGCTGATTGCCGCGTTCATATTGAGGAAGATGAAGAAATAATTCAACTTTGTTCTTGCTCTCGGTCTGTTCAACCACAGCACGCCTCTTAGCTTTATCCACTCGGCTTCTATCGTCATACTGCATTAGTGTCTGAGGGACATCCATCCTCTTCTCTTTTTCTACTGCTACAGCTGTTTTTTCAGAAACAGAGGATGTGACGGGAAGTCTTTCTTTCTTTGGTTGGGGCTTTTTGGTAGCCTTGCCAGGATTAGCTCTACCAGACTCATCTGCACGTCTGCTTCCTTCGCCTAAAAATTAGCAAGAGGGAAGCAGTTATATGATTTTACGTTTCACTTTAATGAATGTGGAAAACAAAGCAAAAATAGGGAACCTTTTGCAGCAGCTTTTGCTGCCCGTTGTGCCTCTTGGATAGCCCGCCTTTCTGCTTTAGTGGTTTTATCTTTCAGTGCTTTTTGTTCCTTTTCCTTCTGGGGTTTTGTGGTCACTGATTCACTCTTTCCTGCAAGATATTCTTTCTGTAAGTAACGAAATGCAAAACTAGAAGGAAACATCTGTGCATGGCAATAATTGAATGACAAACCCATAGCAATCATAAGGTCAAAGTCGATACTAAACAAAGAATAGTTATATAACTTCTAATTCTAAAGGATAGTCCAGTTTGGAAGTGGAGCTTAATAACTCTTCTGTGGCTGGGCGGTACCAACACCTCCGGAGAAGCCCGTAGCCTCTTATCAAGGATGGTAATTCAGGAGTCTAACGACCAATCTCCGGCCATGCAGTGAAGGCAATTTCGTTGTTGGAGAAGACCAAGGCCTGCAATCCAGTTCAAAAGCAGAGATAGATGACGAATTCCCAGCCTCGACAATGATGACAGCAACCGTTAAGGAGGATTTTGTAGGCAGTCCAGTACAGAAGCAAAACTTGATGATGCATTTCCGTCAATGTTAAAGACTTGCCTAAAAACTAATTTTGAGAAAAAGTATAGCTTGTGACGAAAAAAAAAGAACAGAGTTATGCTTTGAAGATAACGATGTCGCCTCTTGTCGGTCTATCTGTGAAGCGTCGTTTTGCGGAAGTAAGTTAACATGACGAATACGAAGATTGCTGAATATGAAACTGAGAAACATAATGCTACTTCAGAGAGATTTAAGTGTCAAAGATGACCCGTTGTTGAGTGTGAGTCAATTTCATCCTTCACACTTTAAACACCTCTGAAACAGCAACTGCTGCTACCCATTATAGAGATGCAGCTTACGTGACGTGCTTGATTTGGGAGTATATTGAACCACCTTCGCAAACATATGCATTCCACACAGACCACAGGTCCACAACAGCTGACCGCTTTATCTTCAAAACACGCCTCTTTGTTTCAAAGTCAGAGTCAATCTATCAACATTGGCAGAAATTGCTCACGAAACTTTGCTTCTAAACCAAATTCAACTTTAAACATTCTCCAAATACCGTTGTAAGGTCATCATCAGAGCCAGAAAATGATTATCTCAAGCTTCTCAACACAAAGCCTCAGCTATAAACCAGGCCGGAGTATGATCATTGAACAACCTCCTGAACCAGACTCGCACCGCCCATGCCAAAAAGAAGGGAAATCAAGCTCCATTTCCAAACCGGACTCCCTAAAAACTCTCCATGAGATCAAGTTACAGAGTTTTCCAAACATGATATCCGGGCCTACCCCGTCCCTACGGCACTACAATCCGATGTTACTTGGGGGATCACAAATCCTCACCACAAAGGTCTCATTTTGATAACACCAAACTCAATATATTACTATACAAAGAGCTATGTAGATATATTCAACAGACACTTAAATTGATTGATGGATACGTATATACATACCCGAAACTTTGGCGATCTTCTTTTTCCCTTCGGAAGCCGACGCCGTTGCAATTTTGGTTTCCGATTCCTGAGGAGCTCTAACAGCTAAAGTCAAATCAAAGCCTCCATTAGGAAAACTTGCTGATAATTTCGTAGAATCACTCCGTTGGAACCCAAACAGAGAAGCAGAATCCTCAGAAAACTCTCCATTACTCGACGGTGTTGATGTCCCGAGAAGCGAATCCGGAGGATTGTAACTACCAACGTGAAGAAGACTCCGGTCCTGAGCTAAGTATCGGCGGAAAGCAGCAGGTCCAGGGACGGGTACAGGAGCAGCAGCAGCAACGCGGGTGGTTAAATTGTCAGAGTGATGACGCGACGGTGGAATTAGAACCGGAGATATTAAATTGCCGGAGGGTGAATTGGAGAGAGGAGACGAAGACGTTGTTGCCTCTACTGGACCGGATTGGCTTCGATTCGGTCGTTGTGAGGATTCTGGAGGCGGCTCGATTGATGTGAAGAAACCTACTCGACGGACTTTAGGAACCGCAAGAGCTCCACGACGAGTATCCATGGAGAGACGTTACTCAAGTTTCGATTGGAATATGTAAGGATCGCTGGAAGAAGACGACGATGATGATGATGATGATGATGATGATTATTTAGGGTTTTTAATTAGGACTTTGGAGATACAAAGGATTTGACCAAAACGGTGGCTAAAATCCTTATTTGCAAGTATGAGATAAATATGATTTTTATAACGTGCCAAAATGTAATTAACCCAAAAGAAATGCAAATCGATCATTTAAGTTTAATAATAAAGTTTTTTTTTATAATATGTTTGAACAAAAAAAATAGTACTAGTATTTTTTGGAAAATGGTACTATAAAAACGTTTTTTGAACCCAAAAAAAAAAGGTATCATAAAAGCGTTATTTGATATTTCTCAAAATTTCCTGATTTTTATGAAGTAATTGACACTAAATGCCACATTTTTTTTTGCATTTTGTGAATTTTTTTGTGGTTGTATCTAAATTTGATTTATATTGATCTACATCGTTTTAACAATAAATTTATGTTTGGAATATCTATACTATTAATTGGGAATCACTCAAAATTAAATAACCTTATAAAAGGTAAAATATTACATATGATGCCATTGGTTTTTAAATTTAAAGAAGGAGAAAAAAAATAGCAACCATATTAGTGATATTAATAACAATTATATTAATTCCAAGATTTTGCAAATATTATAACCATAAATTTCGGATACATTAATAAACTCATATACAATCATTAAGTTATTATCATTAAAGAAACAACCATTTATAGAAATTAATAATCATCATAATATGGTTAAAAAAATCAAAAATTGTTTTTAAATGAATCCAATAATAATTTATATATAAAATCCTATATTATTAGAATTCATATAAAATAAACTATGCAAATCATACCATAAAATTACCTAATAAATATCACTAAACGTTTTCAATCTTTATAAATCTCGATTTTTTCAAATCTTACTACAAATAAATAACAAAAACTATATATATGACCTTAAAATATATAAAATCCGAAAATCTAATTTATTGCCTAAAATTCAGGATTTAGGGAAAAAATAAGTTATTAATAGTTTGAAAAATCGGCAGATAATTAATTCAAACTGATTTAATTAGTATGAATTAATTGAATTAATTTAGGAAAAACATATTATTGGATTTGTTATTTTCAAAATTCTTTGAGAGCACTGTTTAAAATTAAATAATGATTTGAAATTTAACGAAACTTATATTCTATATTCTATTAATATGATGTTAATACTAAAATTGATTTCTTAATATATCTTTAAACCAATATATTGATGATAGAAAAAAAAAGAAATATAAATATGTTGTCATTAAATTCAAAAATACAAAATATTTAAATTGACTTAAAATTTGAAATAAGAATAAATAATCAATTAAGATATTAAATAATTTTCTAAAATTCATAATAGGTAAAGGTAAACCTAATTTTTCTCATTAACTTCATCTCTCCCTATAAATATATAAACTTAGACTCACAAAAATTCATTAGCCCACCATTCCAAATGTAAGTCATAACTAATTAAATTTTGGTCTTTATTTATAAATTTGACTTTTGGATACATTTCTTTTAACTGTGTAATGATAATTACAAATAGAACATTATACTCTCATTTTCGTTATGTTTCTACACCTTATAAATTAACTAAATAGGTTTGTCGAGCCATGGCTTAGCTTCTACTGAGTTGGGTCAAAAGACAGTCATACTCAGTTTATGAATATGATCCAACAATATCAGGGGAGAATATAAGCAAATAGATTTTTATAAGCACTTGATTCCACTTTTGTAATGGGTGAGTTATATAGAAAAGAAACCAAATATTTTAATTGAGTTAGTACACTACTTGATGCTAATGAACTTTGTTCTTTCCTACATGCTGCTCATATTTTATACGTTTGACGTACGCAAACAAAATACTAAAAAAGTGATAAAAATAGTTCATATGTCTAAGTTTGAACTTATTAATAGATAATCCAAACAGAAAAAATCATGTTACTACAGTTTGAAAAAAGGTAATTAAACCAAATAGAATAATAGTTGGATTAGTATTTGCTGTTTTTATTATTTTCTGTGTTTGAGTCTTTACAACCATGAAGCTTTTTTTTTTTTTTTTGACAGCTCATGAAGCTTACAACCATTAAGCTTTTTTAACTAGAGAAAACAAAACATTTTTTTATAGACCGCGGGTAAATAAGGTTTTTGTGTAGTGTTCTATAAGTATGAATTAGAAATTTTCTTTCCTGAGTTTGTCAAATTATGAATATTATACCAAATAAATAAGTGTTCAAATATAACCTGCACCAGCGTTTTAAACAATTAGAGAATGTTTAACAAAAAAAAAAATTGGATAGATTCTATTTATTTGTAAAAATTAAATCCCGAAAGGAAAAGTAAGAAAAATACGGGTATTCCATCTAGATCTCTTACCCATTCTCTTCTCTGTTGAACTAAATTAAACATTCTCATATTGGTAATTATTTTAAAGGAAACAGTTATGTGACGAGAAATTTTAAGATATGCAACGAGACGGGACGGGACGACACTACTTTCTCTCATTGTCTTATCTATATTGAATTAAATTTTATTAAAAAACATTTTTTAGAATATTAAATTCCGCACGTACGTGCGGGTCAGGATCTAGTGTATATGTATTATTGAAGACCACTATTCATAAAAAAGTGGTATAAACGGCTAATAAAACCGTAATGATTATTTTTTTAATTCTTATTAGATGTTAGGACTATGTGTTTTGTTATAAAATAGAGTTAGACGACTTAGCCGAATCTATGTAGCTATATTATATTTTACCAAAAAAAAAAAATGTAGCTATATTATATAAGCAATAATCAATTTCATATAATTGTTAATATCTTTAATTTTCATTTTAGTTTTTCTTTTTTTTTTAACAGCTTTTAGTTAAAAAGTCAAAAGAGTCATTCCTCAGGAATATTGTTTACATATGTGATATGATGCGGTCCGATGCGCATTTTTCGCACCAAATTATCCGCTTTTGCATTTACACTTCTAGGAATTAAAGATAAAGAGAAGCTTAAAAATTCCTCTTTATCGCTCTTAAAATCTTCTAATTACACTGAGAAGGCTGGTCATTCGGTTGGAGAAACATTGAGAAGGCCGGCCATTTCATTTTAGTTACTATTGTTTATTTTGGTGTAATTATTCAATTTCTATTTACAAAGATAAAATCTATACGTTTCGAAAACATAAATCCATGGTTATCAAATTTAACATTGTTATTTGAAATAAATTATATTGATTTGATGGTTACATGTACATGAAGTTCTAACTCGGTAAATAATTAGACAAAATTCAAAGAATTTGTGTTTAGATATTTTTTTTGTTCAGAAACTTAACATTCTTTATTTTTCAAATGAAAATAATTTTGAAATATTAATACAATTACTAGTATTAGATAATAATATCCACATTCTACTTAAATAACCATACAACTATATGATTTAATCTGTTTATTTATTAATTAATTAGATAAATATGTTAATTATTATTGATAATGTGGTAATTGCTATTTGGTGTATGTCCATTTTTTTAGTGGCACCTAAAGAGAACCTTTAAGCTATTCAACACAAGAATTCAACAAAGTATTCCTCACTTTATTGATGTTTAGAAACTTCTCAAAACTAAACAAACTTACAATCTCTCTTGGGTTACATCTCAACCCTAAGACATGTATTTATAGGAAACTCAACTTAGTTTTCCTATTTACAGTAGGACTAGATAACTTCTAAAACTATTGTAAGATTTCTAGATTCTTCTTACTTCTAACCTCCTTATTAGAAGTAACTTGGGCCTCCTTATTTGACGTCTAAATGATGGATTTCCCAACTGTTAGAAGCTGCAATTCCTACTAATAGTCTTATGGTTTCAAGTCTAGCAACTGGAGCAAAAACTTCATCAAAGTCAATTCCTGATTGTTGCGCATATCCTTTTGCGACTAATCTTGCTTTAAACTTGTTTATAGATGCATTCCTCTTAATCTTGAAAACCCATCTAAGACCTATTACTTTGACTCCCATTGGTTCTCCATTAGTGTCCAGGTCTTGTTCTTGTTAATTGAATTGATCTCTTCTTCACATACTCTTATTTATTCAGTCAACTTTTTGGCTTCTTGAAAATTACCTGGTTCATCATTAATGGATAATAAGAGTCTCTCACATTCTATATCCATCAAGAGAGCATAATCATCAAGGTAACCAGGGCGTTTAACTTGTCTTTCAGATCTTTTGAGCTTTGGTTGATTATCAACACTTGTTTCTATACTTGGTTCACTTATGTGATCTTCAGTATCATTATTGTCAATAGTTTCATCATGATTTTCAGAATCTTCACTTTCTCTAATATTTTCTTCAGAAGATTGTTCTGCATTTTCACTGTTATTGACATATGGGCCTTGTCCTTCATCCATGACACCTCTCCAAATCATACTGAACATACCCGGTGGTTAGAGCATGTATGCTTTTGACCCTGGCTCTATCCCGAGATGTATTAAGGTCTGAGATCTTTCATCAAGTTTTTTCAGATTCACCGGCTCTGTTTTTGCGTATGCAAGGCAACCAAAAACTCTGAGGTGATCTATACGAGGCTTCTTATCTTTTAAACATTCATAAGGTGTTTGATCCTTTAGAGCTCTTGTAGGAATTCTATTGATCAAATATGTTGAATGTCGAACTGCTTCTCCCCATAGGTAATTTGGTACTTTCATTGCCTTGAGAAATACTACGTGTCATTTCCATTAACGTACGATTCCTTCTCTCTACAACTCCATTCTGCTGCGGGGTATAAGGAGCTGTTAACTGTCTCTTAATACCGTTTCTTTCAAAAAATCATGGAACTCTCTAGAAGTGAACTCTCCACCTCTGTCTGTACGTAATGTTATGATGGTCTTGTTGCATTCTTTCTCCACAAGAGTCTTAAAAGACTTAAACTTTTCAAAAGAGCCACTCCTTTCTTTTAAAAGTATAGTCCACATATATCTTGTAAAATCATCAATGATTACGAATATATACCTATTATGAGACAATGTAGCAGGAGAAATTGGTCCACACAAGTCAGCATGGAGTAGTTCTAATGCTTGTGAGGCTCTATATAGGGATGCTTTCGGGAATACTTGGCGAGTTTGCTTTCCAACTAAACATGACTCACAAAGTTGGTTTTCCTTTTCAATTCTTGGCAATCCATGAACCATTTCCTGTCTTGACATTGCTTTGATTGTCTTGAAACTGATGTGGCCAAGTCTTGCGTGCCACTTCCAAGTTTCATCTTCGATTCTTGAATGTAGACATGTTGGTTTTCCAATGGTGAGGTTTATCTTATAGAGTCTGTTAGGTGATCTTAAGACTCTTATCAATAGTCTCCCATATGGATCATGAAGTGTTAAGTAATCCTGTTTCATTCTTATGTCACAACCATGCTCGGTTGCTTGACCTAAACTAAGAATGTTACTTTTTAGAGAGCTTGTTCCCCTGTCTTTCCTTCAAACAGAATTGAGCCTTTACCACCTATTCCTACACATGATCCATCTCCAAATTTTACTTTGCCTCTAATGTTTTCATTCAACTCTGAGAAGAATGACTTAACTTCAGTCATATGATTACTTGCACCGTTATCTAAGTACCAAATCCCTTCATCACCTTTTTCTTTTTCATACTTCTTAGGTATTACATTTTCTTCATTGAGAAAGACGATTTCGTGCATATAAAGTGCTCCATCAGCTTCGACTGTTTCTACATTATTGGCCTCTTGTTGATTTTGTTTTCTATCGGGATAGACAGAAGCATAGTGTCCAGGCTTATCGCAACGATAACACACCACCTTACTTTTATCCTTTTTCTATTTGGTGTAGTTTTGATCGTTTTGATTACTAGGGTATGTCTGGTCTTGATTTCCTCTACCTCTGCCTCGTCCTCTGTTTCCTCTTCCTCCACGTCCTCTGTTTCCTCTTCCTTGAGAGTAACTGAAGTTCTGTTGTTCTGATCTAGTATACAAAAGTTTGTCTTGAGAGTCATTGTGACAATCATTGATTCTTTCTTCATATGCTTTGATCCTTCCAACTATATCTTCGAATCCTGTCATTTTCAGATCAAGAACTTGTTCTAAAGAAGCCACAATTTGAATGTACTTGTTTCTTGGAAAACTATTCATAAACTTTTTCACTAATCTCTGTTCTTCAATCGCTTGTCCAAGGGATGAGGCCTTTGATGCGAGTTGTGATAGTTTATTCGCAAAGTCATCCACCGTTTATGTCTCCATCATTCTTATTTTCTCGAAGTCAGACATAACAGTACTCAATCTTGCTTCTTTAACACGTTCTACTCCTAGGTTACAAGATTTGATCAAGTCCCAAATAGCTTTTGGTGTAGCTTGATATCCAACTTGCAGAGTTAGGGTTTCGGGGATAGACTGAAAGATTAAGGCTGTCGCGTGGTGTTAGCCACGGCAAGAGCATTATCATCAGCCATGACTCGGCTATACCTAATGATCTTCACGCTTCTTTAGGATCGAGTAATCCTATAGGCTCTGATACCAAATAAAGAGAACCTTTAAGCTATTCGACACAAGAATTCAACAAAGTATTCCTCACTTTATTGATGTTTAGAAACTTCTCAAAACTAAACAAACTTACAATCTCTCTTGGGTTACATCTCAACCCTAAGACATGTATTTATAGGAAACTCAACTTAGTTTTCCTAATTAAAATAGGACTAGATAACTCCTAAAACTATTGTAAGACTTCTAGATTCTTCTTACTTCTAACCTCCTTATTAGAAGTAACTTGGGCCTTAAGAAAGGCCTTGAAGGTTTACTTCAACAGCACCTCCCTATCCATCTACTTAGTTTTCGTTGACATTTGACAATTTATTTGACAGAAACAAAAGCAGGCATGTTCCTTGCTTTTATAAGTCAATCTCTTCTTCAAATCCACCCTTATATAAGCATAAAAACCACACAGTCCCATCATCAACAAAAAAATCCATTGCTTCACCAACTCCTACTCATATCTTTCTCATCGGTCTCTACTTCTTCTTCATCTTTGCCTCCGCAGATCCCGACATGCTCCAAGACCTTTGTGTAGCTAACATCTCCTACACGCTCAAACTGAATGGTTTCCCTTGCATAGACGCAGCTTCAGTCACATCTCTCGATTTCTTCTCACAAGGCTTAGCCATGCGGCCCATGCCAGGTCTCACAAACAACACATTCGGTTCCTCAGTCACAGGAGCTAACGTAATGACAATCCCATGACTCAACACACTTGGTGTCTCTCTCTCTTGTATCGACTACGCACCAGGTGGCAGCTTAAACCCTCCTCAAAATCACCCACGTGCTACCGAAATCGTCTTTTGTCCTTGAAGGAACCCTTGACGTACGTTGGGTTTCTCACAACGGCTAATAAGCTCATCTCTCAATCTTTTAAGAAAGGAGATGTGTTTGCTTTCCCTAAAAGGCTTGTCCATTTCCAGAAGAACAATGGTCATGTTCATGCTTCTGTTATCGCAGCTATTAACAGTCGGCTTCCTGGAACTCAGTCTCTTGGTGCTACTTTGTTCGGCTCTACTACTCCTGTTCCTGACAATATCTTGTCTCAAGCCTTTAAGACATCTCCAGGAACTGTCAAACATATCAAATCCATGTTCCAACCCAAGAAATGATCTTAATCATTACAAATTTCCAGTTTCTTCCTTTATTTATCTTGTCTTGTTTGTAATAAACTATGAGTGCGAGTGTGCAACCAGCGTGGCTCCATAATTTGAAGCTCTTAGCCGTTGTTTTCTCATATCTCTATGTCCCTTTGGTTGTTTGTTTGTGCAAGAGTTTTGCTCATTTGGGCTCTGTTTTATTTGGCAGTATGCTCTGTTTCTTAGTTCATAGAAGTTAAAAAAAACAAAAACAAAAAGGACTATGAGTGTGCAAAGTACAACAGTCCACTAAATAAAAAAAAAATAGAGATTAGAAAGCAAAAAAAAAAAAAAGACTATAAGTTATATAATTTGTGGAAGCCCTCTTGGCCCATTGGTTGACCAAGAGTTGATTAATGTTTCTACACCAAAAGGTCTGGGATTCGAGTCCCAGGTATTGCGATTTATTAACAAATTTGCAGATTAATAAAGGCAAGTGTGCAAGAGATCTCCAGCGATGTACAATTATAGCCGTTCGCCAGGATTCTACGCATAGAAGGAAGTGTCGCCAGGTCGTGGATCATTGAAGGTATTCATCAAGATTACGAAGAAAGAAGTGTAGTCTGTCGTGAATCTAGTAAGGGTCGGAAGGAATTGTCAGTTGTAGAATCGTCTATGTAACAGTTCTCATAATTTGCAATTAATAATAAATCTAGACGACAAAAAAAAAAAAAAAAGTTATATAATTTTAGTAATGTTTATAAGATACTTAATATTTCTTAAAAGGATTTTTGAGAATACTAATCTATACTATTAATTGGGAATCACTCAAAAATAAATAACTTTATAAAGTATAAAATATTACATAAATTGCCATTAGGATAATTACAATCAAAGACTAAAAGAAAAAACACGTGCAAGGTTAAAATTATAATTTGAAAGCAAAATACCCATGGATCATGGGCAACTGGATCGGTTATTTACGCGGATCCTGAGCTTATTTTCGGATTGACACGCATATCATATAATCGACCCGGACGGTTGGAAACTGTCCAATTTTTTTTGAACAAAATTACCATATAACAAAAGTAAAGATATTAGCAAAACAATCGTATCCCTACAATTTCGTTTAATAATTAAGGTGCTAACAAATTTTGTTCGTATTCACTTACCAAAAAATCCAAATTCAATAAAAAGAGTATATTCTTGGTTTGTAACATTTTGGAGAGTATTATCCTTTGCGAATAATATTGAACTAAAAATCTCAATCTTTGCAAATCTTACTAATTCTTAACCAAAACTCTATATATGAATCTTAAAATATATAAAAACAAAAAAATCTAATGTATTGCCTAAAACGTCGTTAACCACCAAAATTGCTAAGTTGTGTGTAACCACCAAAACTCCTTATAAATAGGTACTACTCTTATCATTCTTGATCCTTAGGTATATTAAACCTAAGTATCCATTGTTGGTATCTATCTTTTTTCTCATGGCAACTTTTATGAATGTTTATGACTTACACAATACTCTGTTTTTTGTGTGTGAAACAATAGAAATGGTACTGATTATTTGTTTTGCTTTCGTTTCTTGATATATGAAATTTCACTTTTTATGATTCGTGAGTATACTAAACATTTGATGTGTTGTGCAGATAGTCCTAAACAAGACAAGTAAACCAACTGTAAGTCTCTAAACATTTAGTATAGATGAGCAACTGTTAGATTTTTCATTCATTTCTTGAAGATCAACAAGTTTTCTAATCTGCACTTCATCAATTTATATCATAGGTTACCAAAAGACGATCTTGCTCTAACATGTTCTTGAAAATAAGCTAGATGAAGAAAAAGTGGAGCTAAAAGAAGACTGCTTTCTTCTGCTTCCACAAAAGGAGACCATCATTGAGATATATCAATCTAATTAAGTTTCTTACAAACTCTAAAGTGCTAAACTAAATCGTGGAAAATGATTAAAAGTTGTTTATATTCCTAAAAATAATATTTAATCATTTTAGTTTATATTCCTAAACTAAATCGTGGAAAATGACTTATTTAAACCTTGAGTGATAAAGGCTGTGAATAAGGTAAATCACTCTTTGCTTTGGAATAAGTCATAGTGTAATAACTCTGGTCTATGGTTGGCCTAATTTCAGGTTAGGAGTAATATAGTTCCAAATACAAGACTATAAATGGTTTGTTTCGGGAGTTGTTCAAACACTTTCATCCATCTATAACTTGGACGAGTGTATTCATATATGATGCACAGATGGGAAGTTTCTCTGTCTTATCATTTTTGGTTTTAGTGAAAACAATTTCATACTCTATTTTTTATTTTGTTGGTTGTTTTACACAGTAGATCTTCAATTAAATAATATGATCTAAAGCTTAACCAAATACTTAAATAGCAGCCTCAAATCTCCTCTCTTAAGTGAAGTGTTTTTGTTTGTTTTATTTATAGGTTTGATATAGTTAAGTGAAATGATTTTTAGTGATGAACGTTATTTATTGTGGAGTCACAACATATTTATATGTATTAATAGAAACTAAACTAACCTTTTGTTCCAAAAGGACCTTCTTGAAGTTAAGATCAAGCAACTTCTTTTTCTGTCACAAAAAAATGACAAAGTTTTGAGATGTGAGTTCAAAACCCAATGTAATGAGGTGTTTGAAATCATTAAAAACAAACCAAATGATAAGACTACTTCAACTCCACTATGATCCATCTTGCATAACGGGATCTAATCTAGCAGAGACATTAGAAAAAATCAATTAGAATCAGAATAAAATCTTTTCGAAGGCAACATTTATCTTTCACACTCTAGAAACAAGGATGCAATTAATCGGAAAGACCAAAGCTAAGGAAATCATCACCGCAGATGCATCGAACAAATATAAAATCGTATATCCGAGCTCTGAAGACACTAAATTTTAATCCGAATCATCAAATTCAACAGATTTTTGATACATAGGATTGAAGGAGAGCACCGCGAAACCCGGAGGCCCTAATTTCGGAATGAAAGGGGGAAGAAGAACATAAAGTAGCAAAGGTGTAGTTTTCAAGAGTTTACTATTTACAAATGAGCTTCATATAGAACCGACTAAATCTTTTTTTTTTTGTCGTCTGAATTTTATTAATAGACCAAGAACGGATACAAGTTGAAATTACATATGCCGGCGGACAACAGAAATATTCCGAGACTCATTAGCCCAAAAAAGAGAAAGCAAAGCCCCAAAGTACAGGGAAACTGATTATAACCAGGTAGAGAAACAAAATTCTAAAGAAGAACAAACGTCATGGAGAAAAGGTAAGCTAAACACTATAATTGAACAAAGACACGAGAGACTCCCACAAAGTTTTCCTATAGAACCTGTGAAACGCCAGAAGCACCAATAAGACCGGATAGAGCTCACACCGAAGAAAAACCAGTAGAAAACTGACAGGGAGGAAAGCAGAAAACCAACTCGACCAAAGACACAAATACAACTACCATCATACCTCACCAGCCAAACGAATGGAGCAAGAAACACTAGGAACAAGGTAGAACACCTTGAAAATCGACTGGAGAAAAGCCAACATAGTGATTTTGATGAATATATTTTCAGTAAATATAATTATTTGATGTGTTTCATTTGATGTAGGTAAATTTATGTTTGTAGAAGAATTGCTTTAATTTGATATAGATAAATTTATCAAGGTTTTTTAAGTAATTTTTTCCAAGAAAATATTTATTTTAGGTACCATAATACATTATTTTAGGTACTACTATCCGGTTGGTCAAACCAATCTGACCATCGGATTGGTCCAAACTTTAAAATACTAATGAAACCATTATTAATTCTAATCACAAATTGGATTGAAACCAAACCGAAACCAAATTAGTATGAATATTGATTATACATTTTATATCAAAAAATATGTTTACAAAACCCGCACATACGTGCGGGTCCGAATCTAGTAAAATTATAAAAGATCAAAACAACATATCTTGTTTCCCATTCTCAATTAAAATATAAAGGGGTTTTTTTAAGATTACAAGACAGACCGAAATGACAAATCCTTAATGACTAAACCGTGAGAGCGTCTATTTGCTTATGTCAATTTGAATTCGTAAACTATAACGGTTAGAAGAAACTAAACAAGGGTATTTTAGGCATAATAGTCTAAACCCCAATGCTCTATAAGATTAAAACAGGGTATTTTCGTATTTACAAATCCAATCGTTAAACGATAATACTGTATAAAAGAAGATCTTCTTTCTTACTCTCCATCCCTAATTCACGGCTCCTTTGCAAATTGAATCGTTCTTCGAACGGTCTTCTCTTTTGAATTCTCTGATTTTTAACGTTCCGATTTTCTTAAACGAAATTCGAAATTCTCTCGACATCTCCTCTTTCTCCGGCGGCAAAAATCGATCATGGCGGTGGCATCTAACGGACGAGATCGCAATTGGAGAATTTGTTTATCACCATTCACCGAACAAAAGTTTTACGATTCAATCCGAGATCGTTGCTTCAAACGTATCACTGAGAATATTCCGATTACGCAAACAATCCGGTATAAACTCTTTTCTCAATTTAGGTTTCTTTACTTTAAAACAAAAAGTAGCGAATTAGGGAAATTAGCGATGTAGAACTGGTTTGATTATGTATCTTCATGTTGTTTATGTTGAGAATATCATTCGATTTAGGAAATTTCTAATGATTTTGCGTTTCCTAGTGTAATCAATCATCATGAGACGAAACTGATATAATCTTTTTGATGGTTCATGTTGTTAATTTTGTTCATCGTTAGATTACAAGATCAAGATTACCTATAATGATTATTCAGATCTACTGTGTGTTCTTTTTACTATAATTGTCTCGTGACATCTATTTATTTCTATTTGGATCAGTATTTCATCACTGGAGTTGCATCTCAAAATCTATTGCAGTGTTGTCGTCTGATTCTGAAAGAACTCAAGTTCGGTACCATTTTATGATGCGAGTTTATATTAAGTTTGTGTGTTTCCTTAACAAATTTCAGTCTTAAACTTATTTGCCAGTGCATAAGTTTTTTCGTTTTCTCATGTTATATATGTTGATTGGTCTTTTGAGTCTGAATGTGTTTTTTTTTGGCTTTGATTCAGTTCTTTGGCTCAGTTTTGGTATTTCACAACTTGTATTCACTGACATTACTTCCGGTATTTCACAACTTTCCAAGCTTTTTTGCTCATGATTCAATAATCATTCTGTATAATAAGTATTTAATTTCTATGTTTCAACAATCTTCTGTATAACAAGTATTCAATTTATATGTAAATTGCAGGGTATTTCTATTTGGATCAGTATTTCATCACTGGGTATAAACATTGTAGAGAAACTAAAAAGACTTGTTAAATCTCTTTGAAAGGTACGGTCTCTAGTAGCTTATATTTTTTTAGTACTCCTAAACGTTCTAGAAATAACTATATTTGGTTGCTGAATGGTATTTTTTTAGAGAACAACACGTATATACACAAGGGTCATTCCATTTTTATAACTTTATTCTTGGATAATATGTAAGGAATCATGCAGTTTGTTTAGTTTATGTAAATTTTTTGTTGGTTTAGTGTCCTTTGTGTTTATTCACACAATGTCAAACTCTCTCCTTGTTACTGATAAACCTTTTTTCTGCTTTCAAGAGAAGGAAGAGATCCTTAAGCTTTAAAGAACAAAAGTTCTGGAGAGACCATTCACTAGACAATATGAATAAGGTGTGCTTTTCTTGTTCTATTTCTCTTTTTTTTCCCAAAAATGAGACAGACCAGTCCTCTGGCCTGCATTGTTCTTCATATATTTTACATGCTTAGCGGGTTAAGCTCATCAACTCTTATTAGATATGGTAGTAAAAGCACAAAACACAACACACTCACACGTAGTTCAAACACACAAACACATATCTAAACGCAAATTCAAACACACAAAACATAAGACAAACCACGCTCAAACTTAATTCAAACACACATCTAAACGCAAATTCAAACACACAAACCACAAGACAAACCACGCTCAAACGTAATTCAAACACACAAACACACATCTAAACGCAAATTCAAACACACAGCTAAACGCAAATTCAAACACACAACACAAGACAAACAATACACGCTCAAACGTAATTCCAACACACGTTCTAAACGCAAATTTAAACACATTCCATCACAACAACATTCTCGCAAAAAGGGTCACTGTATCATCACTTATATATTCAATGCCAAAGAATTTGCTTTGAGCTCGTTGTTTTCTCTTAATTTTGAAGCATCTATGTTTTATCTGATTGTTTCTCAATAATCAGCCATTTTATTTACTCTTGAATTTGAATTCACTATGTAACAATGACTATTTCAACCTTTTTTTTGTTTATCATGCGCAACTGCTGGCAAAGCAAAATTCTAGCAGACTACAGATTCTGCAAGGTATGTGGTTTATGTACTAGTTTCTCTGGATTAAAGGCTATTGATCTCTAGAAAAATTGGTATCTCGTTTCTGATTTATACAAGTTGCTAGTTGTCTGTCTGTTTTCTCTAGTGCATGTGTTTGGATTTTGGCCTTGATTCAGTTAATTGGCTCAGGTTTGTTTTCAGTGTCACCCTGAGCTTTAATATTACTATATGATTGCACAGTATGTTTTTTTTTTTTTTTTCTGATTTGCATCTACAGAGTCTTGATCGAATATCCTGAAGTTGGAGGGCATGCGTTAACACCTCATCAAAATGACAAATACGAGTAAGAAACCAATTTTGCTAGCAACCGTACTTACGGATTATTTTTTTGTTTTTTTACCCTTTTCTTTTAATGGTATTTTGAGTTTTCTTTGGTTTCAGAAGAAAAGATATTGAAGCTGCAAAGAACAAAAAGCTATGGAGAAGTTTAAGGTAAAGTATTTTTATGCTTCCTAGCGTTTATAATTATTGTCCATAAGACATATACTTATATTCCGTTATTTTTAATAGTTGAATCTCTGTTTTGGGCTAACAACTTAAAGATGCAAATGGCAGGCTAAAAGTCTTTATATAAAATGAGACAGAAAACTCAGTTTGCATTCACTGACTTCTGGTATTTCACAACTTTCAAAGGTCTTTTTGCTCATGATTCTAGTAGGAAAATCTTAGTGGGTTATGTTTCAATAATCTTATCTATAATAAGTGTTCAATTTGTATTGTAGAGAAACTGAAAAGAGTTGATTTTCTTTGAAAGGTAGGCACTCTAGTAGCTCATATTTGTTCAACTATTTTTTGTTCATCATGCGCAACTGCTGTCTGCTGGCAAAGCAAAATTCAAACAGACTGCAGATTCTACAAGATATGTGGTTTATATACTAGTTTCTCTGGATTAAAGATTATTGATTAGAAAAAAGTTTTCGTGTTTCTGATTAACAGGTATTTGTTTTGCTTTTGGCAGATTCAGTTAATTGGCTCAAGTTTGTTTTCAATGTCGCCATGAGCTTTAATATCACGATATGGTTGCATGCGTGTTACCTCATCAAAATTACATATACGAGTAAGAAACCAAATTTTGATAGCAACCATACTGAATATTTTTTACCCTTTTCTTTTAATGGTATTTTGAGTTTTCTTTGGTTTCAGAATAAAAGATAAGCTGCAAATAACAAAAAGCTATGGAGACCATCCAGACATTAGCTATGAAGAAGGCTAAGGTAAAGTATTTTTCTGATTCATAGTGTTTATAATTAATGTCCATAAGACATACTTATTCTCTGTTTTTTTTTCTTTTGAATCTCTGTTTTGGGCTAACTTAAAGATGCAAATGACAGGAACATTTTGCTTTATAAACGTCTTCAAAAAATGAGACAGCAAACATTTGCTCAGTAATTCACATTAAGGTAATTTTATTCTTTTGTGGTACATTTAATTAGTATTTTTGGTTCCTACATTACTCATTATAGTTTTCATGACTTTTCAATTAACAGGTGGAGACCGAGAGAGTCCAAGTTAAAAGTATGACCTAACAACCCAATTATGCTTAGGAAGACACTTTTCATACCAGTAAGTTTTATTTTCTAGGCCGTAGTTATTTTGTGTTTAGATTAGACACTTTTCATCTATTTGTGATATGTTTTACCTGCTCAAGTTTTCTACCTAACAAGATGTTTTGGTTTTTAGGAAGGTAACCATTTTTAAGCCGCAAAGAATCTGAAGATTCTCAAGAGCAAGTGACGAGTAAGGTTATGCTATTATCTCTTTTCCTTTTCACAAAACAAATACATTAAAATACAGCAAAAACACTAAACACTCAACACACAAAAACAAAAACAACACGAAAACATACACGATCACCAAAACAAAACAAAAAAAAAAACAAAAACTTCACGAAAGCATGCACGAGTTCACCAAACCAAAACAAAAAAAAAAACTTCACGAAAACATAAGCTTTGTGACAAAAAAACTTTCACGAAAACATACCCGATCACCAAAAAATACACGCTCAAACGTAATTCCAACACACGTTCTAAATGCAAATTCAAACACATTCCATCACAACAACATTCTCGCAAAAGGGTCACTGTACCATCATCTACATATATAATGCTAAAGAATTTTCTTTGAGCTCTTTGTTTTCTCTTTATTTTGAAGCATCTATGTTTTATCTGATTGTTTCTCAATAATCAGCCATTTTTTTTACTCTTGAATTTGAATTCAGTATGTAATAATGACTGTTTCAACCTTTTTTTGTTCATCATGCGCAACTGTTGGCAAAGCAAAATTCTAGCAGACTACAGATTCTACAAGGTATGTGGTTTATGTACTAGTTTCTCTGGATTAAAGGTTATTGATCTCTAGAAAAATTGTTATCTCGTTTCTGATTTATACAAGTTGCTAGTTGTCTGTCTGTTTTCTCTAGTGCATGTGTTTGGATTTTGGCCTTGATTCAGTTAATTGGCTCAGGTTTGTTTTCCGTGTCACCCTGAGCTTTAATATTACTATATGATTGCATAGTATGTTTTTTTTTTTTTTTTTTTTCTGATTCGCATCTACAGAGTCTTGATCGCAAATATTGAAGCTGGAAGGCATGCGTTAACACCTCTTCAAAATTACAAATTAATACGAGTAAGAAACCAAATTTGCTAGCAACCATACTTATGATGCTTCTGGATTATTTTTTGTTCTTTTACCCTTTTCTTTTAATTGTATTTTGAGTTTTCTTTGGTTGCAGAAGAAAAGATATTTAAGTTGCAAAGAACAAAAAGCTATGGAGAAGTTTAAGGTAAAGTATTTTTATGCTTCCTAGCGCTTATATTTATTGTCCATAAGACATATACTTATATCCGTTATTTTTAATAATTGAATCTCTGTTTTGGGCTAACAATTTAAAGATGCAAATGGCATGCTAAAAGTCTTTATCGAAAGTAAGACGGAAAACTCAGTTTTGCGTGACTTCTGGTATTTCACAACTTTTAAAGCCTCTTTTGCTCATGATTCTAGTAGGAAAATCTTAGTGGGTTATGTTTTAATAATCTTATCTATAATAAGTGTTCAATTTGTATGTACATTGCAGGAGGGCATAAGCATTGTAGAGAAACTGAAAAGAGTTGATTTTTTTTTTAATCTAAAAAGAGTTGAGAGTTGATTTTCTTTGAAAGGTAGGACATATTTGTTCAACTTTTTTTTGTTCATCATGCACAACTGCTGTCTGCTGGCAAAGCAAAATTCAAACAGACTGCAGATTCTACAAGATATGTGGTTTATATACTAGTTTCTCTGGATTAAAGGTTATTGATTAGAAAAAAGTTTTCGTGTTTCGGATTAACAGGCATTTGTTTTCCTTTTGGCAGATTCAGTTAATTGGCTCAGGTTTGTTTTCAATGTCGCCATGAGCTTTGATATCACTATATGGTTGCATGCGTGTTACCTCATCAAAATTACATATACGAGTAAGAAACCAAATTTTGATAGCAACCATACTCTGAATATTTTTTACCCTTTTCTTTTAATGACATTTTGAGTTTTCTTTGATTTCAGAATAAAAGATAAAGCTGCAAAGAACAAAAAGCTATGGAGACCATCCAGTCATTAGCTATGAAGAAGGTTAAGGTAAAATATTTTTCTGATTCATAGTGTTTATAATTATTGTCCATAAGACATATTATTCTCTGTTTTTTTTTTCTTTTGAATCTCTGTTTCGGGCTAACTTAAAGATGCAAATGACATGAACATTTTGCTTTATAAACGTCTTCAATAAATGAGACAGCAAACATTTGCTCAGTAATTCACATTAAGGTAATTTTATTCTTTTGTGGTACATTTAATTAGTATTTTTGGTTCCTACATTACTCATTATAGTTTTCATGACTTTTCAATTAACAGGTGGAGACCGAGAGAGTCCAAGTTAAAAGTATGAGCTAACAACCCAATTATGCTTAGGAAGACACTTTTCATACCAGTAAGTTTTATTTTCTAGGCTGTAGTTATTTTGTATTTAGATTATGGTCTTGTCTAGTGACTAGTATCATCTATTTGTGATATGTTTTACCTGCTCAAGTTTTCTACCTAACAAGATTTTGGTTTTTAGGAAGGTATCCATTTTCAAGCCGCAAAGAATCTGAAGATTCTCAAGAGCAAGTGACGAGTAAGGTTAAGCTACTCTTTTCCTTTTCACAAAACAAATACATAAAAATACAGCAAAAACACTAAACACTCAACACACAAAAACAAAGACAAAAACAAAAACAAAAACAACACGAAAACATACACGATCACCAAAACAAAACAAAACAAAAACTTCACGAAAGCATACACGAGTTCCCCAACCCAAAAAAAAAAAAAAAAAACTTCACGAAAACATACACGATCACAAAAAAAAAAAAAAAAAAAAAAAAAAAAATCACTCAGAAAACTGTGACTAAGAAATTCACGTACACGCAAACACAATGCAAAAAGAAAACCCACAATAACATCCAAGATAAACTTATATGTAGTATGGTTGTTTGCTATAAATTAAGTCTGATTTTCTCAATCGAGGAGAACTGTAGATTTGACTACTCCCTTTCGTCATCTCATTCTTCTCACAATTTCTCTTCTTCTTTTTCGAGACTTGTTGCTGATTGTTGTTGTTTCTAATATGTATATTATTTTTTACTTTTGTTGTTTTCTTGTTCGAAACTTTTGTAATACAGATATTTATTTGATTAATAAAGAGACATTTATTTTGTAAATGTTTTAATGTTTCTAAAAAATAAGATCTGGGATAGTAGACATGGAGAACCCCAACCAAGATAAGAGATTTATTTTTGTCCAAAACTCGCCAAGATTTTGGACCATTGCGTTCCATACCCAAAAGATTTGGGCATCATTTGAAAATAACAAACAAATGGGGTAATTTGAAAACAAACAGAAATAAATGGATCAAATTGGTAAATACGGAAAGCTCTGGGGTAACTTGTCAAATACCAAAAGATCAGGGATGATTTTGTAATATATCAAAATATTTGGGGTAGTCGGGTAATTACCAAAAGATTTAGGGTAGTTTTGTAAATACCCAAAATTTTAGGGCAGTTTTATAAATACCAAAAGATTTGGGGGTAATCGGGTAAATATCAAAATATACGGGGTAGTTTGATAAATACTGAAAGATTTGAGGCAATTTTGTAAATTTCAAAAGTTTAGGAGTACTTTGTAAATACTTAAAAATATGAGGTGATTTAGCAAAATATCAAAAAGTATGAGGCAATTTTGTAAATACCAAAAGATATGGTGTACTTTCGTGAATACCAAAAGATCTGGGGTATTTCTGTAAACACAAAAAGATCTGGGATAGTTGATAAATATTAAAGTATACGTTCTTAATTTACTACAATCAACTCAGTAAACTTTTTTGTTTCCTCATCTTGGATCGAAGTAAAAAATCGAGTTTCACAAAATATCTAAATTATATGATCAGAGTCAACGTAAACTTTTTCTTTTCTCGATTTTAATTTGAAACATCGAATCGTTTCTCATAATTTTTTTTTGGATTATATAGTTATTCTAGTCTGAAACGTGGATGTTGTTAACTTTACAACAACAAAAAAGAAGTCAAAGGGCAAATAATTAAGTTAAAAATGTGTGCTGCAGGGTTATTGGTCTCAAATGAATCACTTGGTCAAATAATATTCGATAGATTATGCGATATTCGATATATCTATAGAAGAAAACTTCAACGTTCTGACAAGAAAGATGATTCTGACTTCAACAACCTAACAAATGTCAAGACTCCAATTCTTTATCATAAGCGTCAAAATAAACGATAGAAGTCAGACTAATATTACATGAAATTTTATTCTGATCGAGCGGATTCAATGGACAACAATTCTTTTATCAGGCAGTCGGAACTCGAGATCGGTTCAGAAGTCTACCTTCTCTCCAAACGAATCCCTTCTCAAGAACAAGGTAAAGATTTTAAATGCTGTTTTTTAATGGTAATTTGGAAAAAGAGAGATTTTCTGTATAATTTCTCTTATCACAAAGTTCATGGAAGAACTAATAATCATGACAGTAGTAGTAGCTCTAATCCAGTTGGTATAAATGATTAAAAGTTGATTCCTATTCAAACCAGTATGTGATAGTCATTCGGTAAGTAATTCGAAAGGCGCTGATTTTATATTTGGATCCTTAACAGAAGTTACACTAGATGTTTCTCATATGATGACATTGGAGGATGAGCTCAGTGAGGAAGAGGATCAGAAAGATTCAAGTAGAGAGGCTTTTGATGCGTGTCTTGAGAATCATAAACTTTCTAGGGAGCAAAGAGAGCATATTCGGGCGATAAATGTGAAGAGAAAGAGAGACTTTGTTTACTTTGAGAAAGTTAACGGAGAGATTGTTAACATACTAGATGGACTCGAATTGCATACCGAAGTTTTTAATGCAGCGGAACAGAACATGATAGTTGATAAAGTGTGTGAATTGCAAGAGAAGGGACAAAAAGGAGAACTAAGTAAGTAGCTAAGATTCCTTCTTCTTTCTACATAGTTTTGATCTGAATTAATCCTAATTTGTATCTCTCTTTGTAGAGCGTGCTTTTACTGCTCGAGGCAAAGGACGTTCAACAATTCAATTCGGCTGTTGTTTCAACTACCGTACAGTAAGTAAAACTCGTTCCTTTTCTCGATTTATGAGTTCTAGTGAGTGCCACAATGATCGAGTGAAAGAGTAAATATGCAGAGCAAAGCTGGAAACCCGGCGGGGATTCTTAAACATGAAACTGTTGATCCATTGCCTCATCTTTTCAAGGTGATCATTAGAAGGTTGGTTAAATGGCATGTTCTACCTCCAACTTGTGTTCCTGATTGTTGTGTAGTCAACATTTATGATGAAGGTGATTGCATACCTCCTCATATAGACAATCACGACTTCCTCCGCCCGTTCTGTACCGTTTCTTTCCTTAGTGAATGCAATATTCTCTTCGGATCAAACCTTAAAGTTAAAGAAACCGGTGAATATACGGGTGGTTCATACTCGTTACCGCTTCCTGTTGGGTAAGTTCTTTTTTATATGTGCTTGTAAATTTTTATGTCACATTCTTGTTATAACTTGGAAACAGTATATGACAAAAAAAACTTAACTTCTTTTTCAGATCAGTGCTTGTGTTAAACGGGAACGGAGCTGATGTAGCTAAGCATTGTGTACCTGAAGTTCCCACGAAAAGGTAATTTTGATTCGTTTCTTTTACATATAATAAACATTTTTCTCTTATTTAATGTTTTTTCCCCCGGTTTCTTAACAGAATATCAATCACATTTAGAAAAATGGATGAGTCAAAATGGCCAGTCTGGTTCACACCAGAGCCTTATTTGCAAGGGATACAGCCATTGCCGTACGAGCTGAAATCTCCTGGTTCCTCTGATCATGTGTGGTCTAGTGAATAAAAATATTGATACATGACCAGCTTTTGAATCTTTTAATTACGATTCCATTAAAAAAAATACTTTAAATGACATAAATACTATCTCTTCCGCAAATTTCGGCAATTCGTATGAATTTTTACCTTTTAACTCTACGATTATAAAAATAACTAGATTTATTCGTCTGCGCGTTACGCGAGATTTCAAATTTAAGCTCGTATTAATCCTTAAAAATAATGATGTCACTTGAATTTCAAAAAATATTTATATTCATACTTGTTTTACAAAACAATATGCAATATAGAAACTATCGAAATTGTTTGGTAGGTACCACGTAATAACAAAAAGTATATAAGATGAATTGGTCTCAGTAACCATCCACGAACTTTTTTCCAGAAGAGAGTTTACTCTATAATCAAATCTTATTAGTATACTAGAGATTAGTCCGGGCTACGCCCCGTTTTATATTTATAATTTTAAATTAGTTTATTGAGTTTCTAATTTGTTTTTATGTTTTTTACTATGCATACGAAAAAATCATGTGATTTATTTTTAAAATTTTACTATATTAAAGTTTTAAATTTTACTATAATTTTTAACAATGACATAGATATAATTCTATTATAATAAAGTTTTATATTTTACTATAATTTTAATATTTAGGTACACTTAATCTTTATATTTTTTTCGTCAATGTAAATTTATACTTTCACACTCATAAAATATAATTTCAAATTTTAATCATTAATTTTCTAAAAAAACGAATTCTTTTTTATATCTTAAAAAATTTATACAATCATACATTTATTACTAATAACATTTAACCATTTAATTTTTTTTTTCTAACCGGAAGAAAATAAAAATACTTTTGAAATAATTTTTTCTCCCACTTCATCATTAATTCTCTAATTAATACTCCCTCCGTTTCGTTTTAGTTGTCGTTTTAGGAATTAAATTTTGTTTTGTAATAGTTGTCGTTTTAGGGTTTTCAATGCAAATGTTTGGTAAAAATTCCAGTATTATCCCTATTGTTTTAATGTTTTGGCCAATGAAAAAATTTATAAGATATATTAATAAAGGGTAAAACAGAAAATTTAATGCTTTTCTTAATTGGTGTGAAAAAACCTTAAACGACAACTAAAACGAAACGGAGGGAGTAGTCAGTAACTACTATATCTAAGTAATGATTTTATTTCTATTGTTTATGATAAATATAAATACAAAAATAAGAATATTTGTTTTTGATATGATATATTCTATTAGATGGTTAACATGTTGATGTGGACATTTTAGATGAAAAATAGAACTATCTTTATTAATACCCCATAAATCATTTTATAACAATATATAATTCAAAAATAGTAGATTATTATTTATATACTCCCTCCGCTTCGTTTTAGTTGTCGTTTAAGGTTTTCTCACACAAATTAAGAAAAGCATTAAATTTTCTTTTTTTATATTTTATTAATATACTAGTATTCCCAACCGTACTACGTACGGGATAAATAATTTGATTAACAAATTTTAAATAATTTTACCACACAATATTAACAAATTTAAACAAAAATTTTGTTTCATGAGATATACTGAAGTTACTCTGACAAATAAATTTATTTTGCTCAAAAATAAATCTGATAATACATTTATAGGAAACTATACAGAAGCAGCGTTTCCATTTTTTTAATTGTTATACGTGATAAATTGTTTAGTTTGTATATTAGTGGAAGTTTGTATAGTTTTGTTTTTGGGAACTTGAGAATTTCATCACTAATATAACTTAATTCTTAGAAGCACAAATATGACAAAAAAACTTAGAGAAAACTTTGGAATGAAAAATTCAGAATTAACCAAAAAACGAACTTGAGTGCTAAAAACTTCATTTTTAATTTACTGGATTTGAACAATCCTTGATTGCAAACTTATATACAAAAATGTCATTCCCTATGTCAACCTGCACTTATCTGATGAATACGTGATCGATAGATATATATGCAGTTACAACATGATTTGTTTATTTAAAATAACTGAACATGAAATCATTTTTTGGCTATCTTTGGGCTGATTGTGTTTTACTCACTTTGTAAGCCGACAACAAAAGAATACAATTTGTAATTAGTAGAAAAGTCAGAGAATATGAGAATAAAAGGGCAATAATTAGTACCAACGTATGTGTCTTTGAGCAAGATGTCGTAGTGTCTCATTCTCATATATGAGTCACAGACCCAACATTTCTCTTGATGCACAATGGATTTCCATCAGAAGTATTCAAGTAATCCTTGTGGGTTTAAACGTCATCTTTGGTGCTGTTACCATTGCTTTCAGTGAAAGAATCCTTTCTAATCTGACATCGTTGGACTGGTAAAAAAATTAAGATTATATAAAAGAATGCATAGACATGAACTGCAAAGCTAAGACAGATGATACCTTCTTCTTGGTTTCCTACTCCATATTTATGGAGACTTTTTGTTGAATTTTATAGTCACCTTCTTAATCGTTGCTCTCTACAAAATTTCAAAAATAACAAACAAATAAATGCAGAATTAGTTTATTTTATCAACTGATTGTAGACCAAATGTATGCACACAAAAGTGTCATAATTCGATTTCTTCCAATTCTTAGTAGTGAAGAATCGTACCATTTTGCCACCGTCTTTTCCTCACGTAGCTTAAGTCTTTGCTCTATGCTTCTTGACTTCTTTCTTGGTATCCATCCAGTCTCACTCCCTTTGACCTTATAACCTCCACAAAAAAATACCTAGCAATAGTTACTTTTCCTTTGTTCGGGATCTCCAAATATACTGATGTTCATGGAAAATAGATCGAATCCAATCTCTAGTGGATGTACTCGTATACCGGGAGTGGGTGGCGTAGGAACTTGTCGCTGACGACTATACAGTGGGAATTGGAGGAGGCTCATTTTGTGAGAGAATCGCAGACAGAGCAGACCGAGACATATATCTCGGGAAATATAAGCGACAGCTCCACTGCATTACAGTCGCCGTGAGAAGAAACGGTTATGAGGCGTTGGGGAGAGAGTTTAAGGAATCAAAATTTCAAAGAGCAAAAATAAGAGTTTGAGTTCCTCGTGAAATAAATATGTGGAGGACGATAAACGGTTTCAACGACTTTGAGATCGTGAAGATGTGGTGAGGTTGTTTTGTGATTAGTGCAGACAAATTAGGGATTTTCAAAATTACGTAGCCCACAAAAAGAGGAGTAGTTTTGGCAAGTTTTTGTTTGGTTAGTTATAATGATTAAATTTTTGTTTGGTTAGTTATAATGATTAAATTTTTCTCCCCCACGTTCTAATTTTTTTTGAATTGTTTTTTATGTAAATTAAAATATTGGTGATGGGCTTTATTCTTTACGGAAGCCCATATTTTTGTGTTGACAAATTTCGTTTTATTATGTTTTTGGCTTTTTCCCACGTTTTTTTTTTGTAATTCTTTTTATGGAAATTAATTTATGAAAGAAAATCCTATGTGTCAAAATTTTAGTGGCCAAGTGACTTGTGCTTTATAAGATAAAGGATTTTATAAAAAAAATTATCGGCCGAAACATTAAAACAATAGGGATAAAACTGAAATTTTCACCAAATATTTGCATCGAAATCCTAAAACAACAACTATTATAAAACAAAATTTTAACTCTAAAACGACAAGTAAAACGAAACCGAGGGAGTATTAACTATAAATAAATATCTAGGCGATGAAATTCAAAAGCACGTTACAGTAAATGGCGATGAAATTGGCGATTTTCTCAATCGTATGGTCGTGGTTCGTCGTCTCTACAGAGACGGTTACTACCAGTTACGTCGGCGTCGAGGGGTGGTTTCCTCTCATTGATCATGCGGCGGTTATCTCCACGTTGTGGATCTACCCACTCCGTGATGCTTCTTTGACAGTTCCAGTGATGAGAACACTCTATAAATTCCACCCCCTTATTCCCGATCCTCTCAGATCCCTCTAAATTCAAGTATCTTCTTCCCGTTTCAATTCTACAAAGTTCTTGCAAAAATGGGAGATAATCTGAGGAGATCGGTTCAAGACATCAATTTGGGCGTTGAAGATGATCCAGTCGCTATTCGGCGGATTTGGTGGCTACTGTCGTGGCTGAAAATCGATTTATCCTAATGGGCAGACCGGTGATCCCTCGCCGCCAGAATATCCGTTCGATCATTGCTTCGATGCCTCGTGTTTGGGGATAATCTGGTCTGGTCCATGGCCGCATTGTAGGAGGCAATCAATTCCAATTCATCTTCCCTACGGAGGAATCGCTGGAAACAATCATCCGCCGTGGACCTTGGGCCTTCAACGACCGTATGCTGGTTTTGCAGAGATCGTTTCCCCTCGAAAACCCTCCGTTGATCAACTTCATACAGTTCTGGATTCAAATCAGAGGGATTCCCTTCCAGTTCCTCAACCGTGATGTCATCTCCCATATCGGGCGGTCAATTGGCAATCTCATGGAGGTGGATTACGATGCTGAGACCGCGGCGAGGGTTCAATTTGTGCGTGTTCAAATCAATTGGGACATCCATCATCCTTTACGTTTCCAAAGACAATTTCAGTTCCAGGAGGGGATTAACACCATCTTGCGCTTCCTTTATGAAAGACTTAGAGGATTCTGTAAGATTTGCGGTATATTAACACATGATTCAGGGGCTTGTGTGCTCCAGAATGGTGGAGAGGAACAGTTTCCAGACAATGATGATGATGAAAAAATCCCTCATGCTCGACAACAAAACCAAGGAGTAATCATTCGTGAGATCAATGTCAATGATCATGATGAAGGTGAAGAACAAAACGACATCAATGCTGATGCACCTGAGGAAGAGGAAGATCTTGATGACATAGACCCAAATCATGATGCTCTTGCGAATTATGAAGGAATGGAAGAAAGAACAGGTGACTTTAGTATGTGGAGTCCAACCCAGGAAACAAACGAGATCACCTACCCAAATAACTCTGCGGATACTAACATGGAGGAAATCCCGAGAGTTTCAAACATTCCCAGATATCTCCTTCATACTCCCAAACTTGAAGATGCAACCACTAGATCTACAAACGAGCGTGGGAAAAGAAAGCGGGAGGACTGGATAGAAGGATCGGAGAAGTCTGACCATAAGCTGACTATCCGCGAAGTTGGAGACAGCAGTGGAAGCTCTGGTGAAGCTACTCACCCCAAAAGACTTGTGAGAGGCGCGGTGGGCCCAGAACCACCTCTTCCTCCATGAGGACAGCTGCTTGGAACTGTAGAGGACTGGGCAATGACCTCGCAGTTCGACGTGTAAAGGAGATCAAGAAGACTTTTTCTCAAGACATCATTTGTCTCATGGAAACCAAGCAAAGGAATGACATAGTTAGAGATGTATGTGGTGACCTAGGTTATGACAGAGTTATAACTGTCCCTCCTGTAGGTTTAAGTGGAGGAGTTGCTTTATTTTGGAAAAGTTATATTTCTGTTTCTGTTCTTTTTACTTCCCCAAACCTTGTAGATACGTATGTTCAATCTAATGGATTTGGTTTCTATTTGACTTGTGTTTATGGAAATCCAAATCCAACTTTAAGACATGAGGTTTGGGAAAGACTAGAACGAACAACAACAAACAGAGAAGGACCTTGGATGGCAATAGGTGACTTCAATGAAATCAAAAGCAACAATGAGAAGAAAGGTGGACCTCCTAGACCAGAAAGTTCTTTCGCAGATTTTCGAAGAATGCTTTACGTATGCGACTTTGTTGATCTTAAATACACAGGCGATCCCTTCAGTTGGGTTGGTAAAAGACATCATCATGATGTATCATGTTGTCTCGACCGTACACTGGTCAACAATGCTTGGCTCTCGCAATACCCGGCTTCCCATTCTGAATTTTTGAAAATAGAGTGGTTGCTACAATCACCAATAATTTTACTCCGAGACAAGGACAGTTTTGCTTTGATAACAGACTTGTCAACTAAGATGGCTTTAACGACGCTGTGAAGAAGGGATGAAATTCAAGATTGAACGGCCATCACGAAGGTATCATCTCTCGGCTAAAAAATTACCGTATAGAAATATCCAAATGGAAGAGGAGATACCAAGCTAATGCTAGAGAGGACATACTGATCCTTAAAAAACGTCTCGACTCTACTCACTCGGATGGCTCACCTACACAACGTCTCAGAGATCTCAGACATCAACTTTCTCGAGCTTATGCGGATTAAGAGGAATTCTGGCGCCAAAAAAGTCGGAAGACATGGTTATCAAGCGGAGAACAAAACACCAAATTCTTCTTTGCATCAGCTAAAACACGGACAACCCGCAACAAGATGGTTTCAGTCTTGGATGATGCAGGTACTGAGCATCGCGGAGATACTCAAATTGGAGAAGTGGCCCAAGACTTCTTTATAAAGCTCTTTCAAAGTGAGCTTACTCCTCAGAATAACCACTTCCATGTTTTTCATGAATTCGTGCCGAGGGTTTCAGATGAAATAAATGCAGACTTGACGAGAAAGGTAACAAAGGAGGAGATAAAACAAGCGGTGTTCTCCATAGGTGCTTCAAAGGCACCGGGTCCAGATGGCACCACAGATGCTTTTTATCAACAGTTTTGGGAGATATTGAAGGCAGATATTATTGAGGAAGTGAGGAATTTTTTTGAAAAAGGCGTGTTTGACAAATCCATGAATCACACTAATCTCTGTCTAATACCAAAGTCAACCACTGCGAGACACATGAGCGACTACCGTCCCATAGCCTTATGTAACGTAAGCTACAAGATCATCTCAAAAATTTTGGTGACTCGTTTAAAATCACATCTCTCAAGCGTTATCTCTGAAGAACAAGCAGCTTTCATTCCTGGCCGAGTTATCACAGACAATGATCTCATCGCTCATGAGATTATGCATGCTCTAAAGATTAAAAAGAGATGTGCAAACTCCTTCATGGCTATCAAGACTGACATCTCCAAAGCTTACGACAGAATTGAATGAGATTTCCTCCAAGAAGCAATGTTCAAGTTTGGCTTTGACACCAAGTGGATTGAGTGGATTATGACTTGTGTCCGGACAACCACATTTTCGGTTAACATCAATGGATCACCTAAAGGATTTATTCAGCCAGAAAGAGGTATTCGACAATGCGACCCTTTGTCACCTTATCTATTTATTCTGTGCGCTGAGGTTTTAAGTCACATGATGAGAAGAGCTGAGACTCAAGGCAACATTAGAGGAATAAAAGTAAGCAATGCAAGCCCTTCTGTGACTCATCTCCTTTTCGCGGATGACTCTCTCTTCTTTTCTCAGGCCAATATGAAAGCAGCAAAGGCGATACAGAATGTGTTACTTCAATATGAATGTGCATCAGGTCAAAAGGTAAATACCAATAAGTCACCCTTAACCTTTGAAAAAAGAGTACCAAATACGACGAAGACTCAAATCAGAAGACAACTCCAAATATTCAATGATGGTGGATGTGGCAAGTATCTGGGATTGCCTTAACAGTTTGGAAGGAAAAAGGTAGAACTATTTCAATACATTGTTGAGAAGGTTAGAGAAAGAACAAAGGGCTAGAGCAACAAATTCCTGTCCCATGGTGGAAAAGAATTCTTCTTAAGTCAATCGCCGTTGCAATGCCGGTGTACACCATGAACTGCTTTAAACTTCCAAAGAGCATTTGTGAAGAAACAGAGAGAATCATGGCTAACTACTGGTGGAACACATAAGACCAAGGAAACAAGACTCATTGGGTTGCATGGAATCAGATGAAGCATATGAAAAAGGAAGATGGCCTTGGATTCCGAGACATAGAGAAATTTAACGATGCTTTACTATCAAAGCAAGGATGGAGAATCCTTCAAAATCCGAATAGCCTAGTTGCTAGAATCCTCCGTGGCACGTATTTCTCACTTTCTTACATTCTTAGAGCCTCTAGATGTACTCAACCATCCTTTGGTTGGCAATCTATCCTCCATGGGAGGGATCTTTTAAAAACAGGGTTACGTTTTATCGTTGGAAGTGGTGATCTGATTCAAACATGGATTGACCCGTGGTTATCGACACACCCACCTCGTGCTCCACGGCCTTTGACCGGACACCAAGCAACTGTCTTTTTAGTTAAAGATCTGATTCTCCCCAATAAAGTCGAATGGAATGAAAGACCAATACGTGAAGTTGTTCACCCGGAAGATGCAGTTCACATCCTAAGCACAAAAATCAGCCCTCATCAATATAAGGATTACCTGGGATGGCATTATACAGAGAACGGCATATACACGGTGAAATCCGGATATTGGCTTGCAACTCACATCCCGGATAACGATCTTCTACCTATTCCCCCTCATTGTGATCCCCAAATCAAAAGTGAAATTTGGAAATCTCACACTGCGCCGAAATTGAAACACTTTCTATGGAGAATGCTCTCCAGAGCGCTTCCCACCGGTGAAGAACTAGAGAAAAGACATATACCTTCTGATGGTTTTTGTCGTCGATGTGTCTCAGTGATGGAAACAACAGAGCACTTGTTCTTCAACTGCTCGCATATTACACAGATTTGGAGAGCATCTAACCTGCCAATCCCAAGTCTAACCAACTCGCTGGTTACAGTCGAAGAGAAATTAAAAGCAATGTTCAACTTCCATAAACATAGAGGGATCTATGACTCACTAGCTCACCTTCCATTCTGGATTTTGTGGAAGATATGGAAAAGTCGAAATTATTTAGTCTTTCAACGGAAAACTCGTAATTGGCAGTGCGAACTGAGAGAAGCAAGACAAGAGGCAGAGGAGTGGTCAATCGTTGGAGACACTACAACAATCAATCATAGACAAGGTCCTTGTAATAACACCGGTTATGATACAAATAGAAAAAGATGGAAGAGACCGAGAGAGGGATGGGTTAAATGTAACTATGATGAAAGTTACATCAACAATCAAACCAGAGCTACAATGGGTTGGATAATCCGTGACACGCAAGGAAACTTCAAAGGAGCAGGACAAGGAGCATGATCTGTTGTGCAATCTGCGTTAGATTCGAAATGCCAAAGTCTTATACACGCAACGCAGCACTTGTGGACAAGAGGCCACAAAAATGTTATCTTCGAAGGTGACAACCAAGTTTTAACAAAGGTGTTGACAGGAAATGTAAAGAGATTCGACATCATCAATTGGATTCACGACATCAGAAGTTGAGAAAGAAAGTTTGAGAATGTAGAATACACTTGGACTCCAAGATCTTCAAACCAACCAGCCGATTAACTAGCTAGAAACCATCGAGGAGGATACACAAGTTTTATTTTTCATTCCTCTGTTCCTTATTATATTTCAAACGTTTGTAATCGGGATCTCTTTAATAATTAATCAATGCAAAAAAATCTAGGAAGTTAACACTATAGATAACACTATATTTTGTATTTTAGACTAAACTATATTATACTTCTATATTTTAATAGTCATTTGAAATTTTTGTTACATTTTTAAATTACTCATTATTGTTTCATAACATGTGATACATTGATATTTATTTTAAAAAAAAAACAAAAAATTTAAATGAGTTAATGTTTCTAGGAGATATGAATAGCTTTTTATTATTAAAAAAATATCATGTAGCCTTCCATTAAGAATTATTTTGTCAATCTTAAATAACATTGGTTTTCTAAGAAATTTTCATTGTTAATATTTTATTGTATTATATATTTAAGGATTTTGTTTATACATTTAATCATATATTAACACATATTTAATTTTAAGTTTTGTTATACGTATATATATATATATATATGCACTTGTGTTATTATCATTCAATTAACTTTTATTTAAAATTATGTATTAATTGACGATTAGTGCTTAGATAACAAGATGTAATTTACCATAAAATTAATTACTTTGAAATGATTATTGGTGGGTAGAGCTGTTAAAATGGGTTGTCCACGTCCAGTTTGTCAAGTCCAATATTGACCATTTTAATTATGGACAAATAGTGACCATGTCCATTAAAACCATGTCCATTAACGACTATATCTAATTGGGTTGTCCATTGGTCAGAATATAACAAATTTGAACAACAAAGTATATGCTTCATATTTGAATACAAAAGTGAAAAGTCTAAAACAATTTTTCCGCCTAAAAATGTGAATACACAATTTCCCGATAAAAATGTATACTTCTAATTTTCTCGCCAAAAACGTAAATCCGCAATTTTCCGGCCAAAAAGATTCACAATTTTTAACTAAAAAGGAGAATGTGCAGTTTTCTCGCCAAAAACGTAAATTTGTAATTTTTCCGCCAAAAAAGTAAAATTGCAATTTTCCGCCAAAAAGATTCACAATTTCCAACAAAAACGAAAATCTGCAATTTTTCCACCAAAAATGTAAATTTGTAAATTTCCCGCCAAAATAATAGTGATGATGATTATTTGGCGAAGATATGTGAATAAATCATATGAATTCTCTGGTTTCGATTTTACGAAAATGAGTAAATGTGTTTATGATTTTCTCCCACATCGATTTTGATCTCCCTTTTTTAATTAGGTATAATGGACAAACCAACGGCGGACCTACTAAGGGAAAAGGAGGGTCAACTGACCCACCTTAAATATTCAAATTTATACTAATGCATTAGGATACAAAAACTCATTCTAGCGAAATTGGTAAATCCTTCATAATTGACACACCTACACTCGTGTTCGACTCTATATTTACACACTTTTATGTAATTTTTTTTTCTTTTGTACATCTTCAATACATGTTTTATGTTATGTATTTACTGTTTTTCTTATTTATTTTTAAATCAAAACATTTATTGGAACTTGTATACCTTTTCTAATTAATAATGACAAAATAGAAATGTTTTTTTTTTAAGTTCACATTTGTTTAGTGTTTGGGTAATAATATAAACAAGAAATTATATGATAAATTCAAAAGAAAAAAAATTTGACCCCGGTAAAAATAATTTCTGGGTCCGCCACTGGGACAAACCAATGTCAGGTATATTTAAAGTTTGATTTACTTATTTTAAACATCAGTGTTGATCATTTTAAAAGATATATGTTAAATATGTAAAATTTCTAATGACCATGTTTTGTTTCTATGATATATATATATATATATATATATCATACATTCAAAAAATTTCATTAAAATTCTATTATTTGGGCACCTTTTATATTTATCTTTTTATTGAAATGTTATAAATAAGATTAACACATGTTTGTATCGATTATGTTTGGTATATTTATGTGGACTTGTATAGATGCAGGTATCGAAAATCATTTGACAACTGCAATATATTGTGTTATGGACGGGATCATTGTATGTACTACTGTATTCAAACTGGATTTAAAAATGGTGGACAATGTGGTTCTTCTTGTATTACATGTCCTATGAAATGTTGTTGCCAAATTTAATACAAAATAATATACCCCCTCTCTCTCTCAAAGTTGCAAGACTGCTATATATAGATTGTAAGAAATATTAATTAATATTTTTCCCCTATTATATAGTCTTATAGTTATCCGTTTTCTATTGGAATAATGTTATTATTTAATATATTTGGTAACCAATCAAATTGATAATAACGGAGTTTTTCCTAATAAATCTCTTCTTTGATGGACGGTCGAGATTAATCCTAAGTAAATCCTAATGAGGAATAGGTCTTCTCTCCACCTATAAATATATATTTTTAGACCATCATAAAGATATCATAAAAACGCAACACGTTAAAGCTACGTTTATAGGCAATGTGAGAGAAACCTAATCTCCTAACCTAAAAGTTCAGGAAAACTGTTCACGGAGAAATCTCCGCGACAATGAAAGGAGGTAATCCGATAAACCTCCTAATGATTTTGTTATGTGATTAACCTAGATGTTTAAAGGTCTTAGGGTTCATGTAAAATAAACTTACATAGATTTCTCACATATTCTTCTAGTAATATATTTAGATTCAATTATGTATTCAAAGTCCGCTTGAATTTTTTTTTTTCAATAAAAGAAAAATAAAGAGCACTCACAAGATTTGTTCTATTAACATGTCTAACAAATTATATTGTTTCTACAATAAATTTCAATCATAAGGTTTTTGGTGCATCACAAATTAAACTTTATATTTCCAATTGTATATCTACTATAGTTTCCGGTACAAATTCATGAGATTAATCCATAAGCTTTTAATTTAGTTCAGATTTTCCGATTAGTAAACATATACATGTACATATAGTGATATGTGTATGCATATAAATATCTATATAAGCATATATGTGATTTAATATTAGAGTCTTATTTGTTGTTATATAGTGTGAACAATTTTTCATTATGGATTTGATCTAGTGGGAAACTTGATTTCTGTGTTTTTGTGAGTAACGTTTTTCTTTCCTGTAGACATGAGTTTTGTTTTAAATATGGTTTGATAGCTATAGATTTGTCCTTGCGTCACACGTAAACTTCATGAAGGTTACGTTAATAAAAGCTCGCGGCCTAGATCTAAATTACTATAAAAAAATTCCTTCAGACTGAAGATAACATATATGAATGGCGGCAATCCATGAACCCAATTTTGATTTCAATATACATAAATATGTGCAACGCAATTGCTTAACTTTTTGCAAAACCAAAAAGGCAAAAACCAAAATCCAATTTGGAAAAAGAAAATATTTTAAAAGAACAATTTAGTAAAAACAAGACCGAAACTCCACGTGTTTGTATGCATGCGCCTTCACTCCGGAACCTGTCTCCATTTGTTTCACTCTTTTTCCTCTCATACCTCACACATCTATCTCTCTATCTCCTCGCCGAGAATGGCTGACCGAACCAACCCTAGCAGCCACACACAACACAGACCCATCTACAACTCAACCACCGTCCCACGCAGCAACAACACCACCACCAACCACCCCCTCTCATCTCTTCTCCGTCAGCTACTACAATCGCAGTCTCCTAATCACTCCGGTCAGCTCTTCGGCTTCCTCGCATTTTTCATCTCTGGTGGAATCCTCCTTTTACTCACCGGAATCACCGTCACCGCTTCTGTCCTCGGATTCATTGCTTTTCTCCCACTCATCATCATTACAAGCCCTATTTGGATCCCTTTGTTCCTCGTCGTTACCGGATTCTTGTCCGTCGCCGGATCCCTCTTCGCTACGGGGGCTGTTGTGTTGTGGTTGTATCGATATTTTAAAGGCATGCATCCACTTGGGTCGGATCAGGTGGATTATGCTCGGAGTCGAATCCATGACACGGCGGCCCATGTAAAAGATTATGCTGGTGGGTACTTCCATGGTACGCTGAAAGATGCAGCACCTGGTGCATGAAGGTTAACCGATATGGTTTGGTCTCATGTAGAAATTACACGTTTTTTGTTTTTCCCCTTAATTAGTGTTGTGTTTTTTTCCTCTCTCTCTCTTGGTATATATGATCAATAATATATGAAATGTGGTCTGTGTTTGTATGAATGTCACTTTAACAAAACCAAAAAAAGGAGCGGTTTGTGTTTATTCTCTAGTAGATACCGAGATATATAAAATGAATCCCCAATATTTCTTTTGTACTAGTTTCCTCTTTCATAACTTTCGTTCAAATTAGTAAATGTGATTTTGTGAGTTATAGACGCCAGATAAACTGTATATCAAGCACGGAGCACCTTTAGTTTGACGTAGTCCTCGGCGTTCGGTTGTCCAATCGGTTTGGTTCCATTCGATTTTGGTTTTTTTAGTTCTAAAATTTAGTAACTATTCGGATATTTTGAAATTTTGGTTCGGTTTTGGTTTCGGTTCTTTTGGTTTTAAAATTTAGTATCCATTCGGTTATTTTACTTTGGATATTTTCGTATATTTCGGTTATTTTTGGATATTTTCCGATATTTTTGGATATTTTTCGGTTATTTTTGATTATTTGAGGAAAAATGCTGAGCTCGCTACAAGGTTATACATCAGTCCTTCAACATGTTAGCCTAATGTGGCTGGGATGATAATTGTCGGTTTAGGGTATCTCATGACTGAATTGAGTCACTCAGCTGTATTTGACCCTCGGCTTGCGGCGAAGATACTGAATGTAGTACGTGTATCACATGGAGGAGAACGTGGTTTCAATGAGGCTATTGAGCTGTCATCTGAAGTCTTGGCGAATGTAAAGTTTATTCAAGAGAAGCGTTTGATAGGGAAGTACTTAAAGGAGATAGAGCAGGACACAGGGAAGTATGTGGTTGGCTTGGATGACACGTTAAACGCTTTGGATTCGGGTGCTGCCGAAACGCTGATTGTGTGGGAAAATCTTGATATCAACAGATATGTGTTGATCAGGAACAGTACAACAGGTGAAACTGTGCTAAAATTCTTGAACAAGGAAGAAGAAAGCAACACTGAGAGTTTCAAAGTAAGCAAATCAAACTGGATGTGGAAGAGAAGATGTCGTTATTGGAGTGGCTGGCTGATGAATACATGCGTTTTGGTTGTGCGTTAGAATTTGTAACCAACAAATCAGAGGAAGGGTCTAAGTTTTGCAAAGGGTATGGAGGGATTGGAGCTATACTTCGTTACCAGCTTGACATGAGTGCTTTTGATTCTGATGATGGAGAGGTTATTGATGAAGATGATGATTATTCTGATTAGCCATTAATCAAATCCTCACCTTTGTCGGTTCGGGAAGATGGACCACCACCTCCAAGCCTGAACCAGGCTATGCGGGCTCTCGGGGTCACCACGCAGAAGATAGTTCGAAAGTAATCGAAGAAGCATCTTTTTCCAAAGGTAAGGGATCTCTTAAAGCTGTGTTTGTTTTTTTTTTTGAAATTATTTACTTACTATATGAAATGGTGTGTGTTAAAACAGGTGGAGAATGAAGAAACTGGTGGAAATTGAATTGGTCTTGGCTACAATTACCTTTGGTAGCGTTCATGTCGTTCTACAAGACTACAACATCTATGGAGTTTTTTTATTTTATTTTCGGTTCTTTTATTTAAAAAGGTTACTCGAGTCAGAATTGTAATGCTCTGTCAGAGAAAAAACCCTAGTGATTTGGGTTAGTATTTCAGTATTTCTCTCCATTGCATGGATCTTTTGTGTTTCTTTGGGATGGTGAATAAGTTTGAACGACCAACATCTTTAATTCCTTTTGCGTCTTAGTTTTTTTTTTTTGTTTTTTTTTGTTTTTTTTTGTTTTTGGGAGATTGTTAACTAAACATTTTTTAAACTGAAATTCTGCATGGAGCACTTTGAGACTTCCAGTAAAGTTTGCACCATTTATCTGTAAAAAATTATGTTTTCTAGAAATCGAGTACCAAATTTGGTGTAGAAGTATTAATGAACCATTTTGTCAACCATTGGACCAAGAAGACTTTCACGTTTTACTTTTGTTTAAACTTTTATTTGGAGGTTACTAAACTATAATTTGTTTTTAGTTAAAAATTCTACAATTAATACAGAAATACATTAAAAAACGTATTTCTTATAATGAAACATATTAAATTGACATGACAGTAATATCCGGCGTTTTATAAACTACTGAGATTAATTTTGGCATGAAATCCTCCTGATTGTTTTCGTTATTAAGAAAAACACGGTTTGCTTTTAGATTTTTCTTCAACAACTAACCGTACCGAATCAAACTAAACTAAGTCAAATGAATTTGATAAATTTGATAGAGTCAAAAGTAATATGAAAATCAAAGTTGAATCGAGACTATTAATATAGCCCTACTCTCATTTGAAAATAAATAAACTAACAAAAGAAGAAGAAGAAGAAGCTGTTATTTCCGTTAATGGCTCTACGTTATCCTTGAGAGTTGGCTCACACATTCTAGTCTACGGACACGAATAATTTTGAAATCATTTTAGCATGTATTTTGAATATTATTATTCTAGTCTTAATCCATGTGTATCACGACCTTTTTTTGAGAGCATTAACTCGTTTGAAAACATTCAGTAGTATGTGTCATCGATTTCCTTTGAAATAAATAGTATTAGATTAATGTATACCTAAAGGAAATTAATTCGACTTTTCTACCTAAAAGAAATTAGATTACAATAACAATATGGCATGATGGTTTGAAACTTTGGACCATGAAACAAGACGAGTTAATGCTCTCAAAAAATATTAGATTACGATAACAATAACAATCGTCTCTGTGAGGGTGAGTTATGTTCCGGCGTTGTCTTGTTACAACATTCTTATATACATAATATTTTTGTTTTGCTGCGTAATCGACGTTTCAATCATCTAATGAAGTTGCTTAATAATCATTCGTTCCATTAGGTTTAACTGCGACCCGACTTAAGAACGGGTCGGGTAACTAGGTAACAGAGTGCCACGTGGCGATCTTGGTGGCACCTCATTTAGCAGCCGTCCGTTGCAGTCGTAATAAATCACACCCGAGAAATCCAACGGCTCACATTTGCCTCCCATCAATATCTCTTTCTGCCAAAGGCCGTGCTCCTCCTCCACCGCCACCGCTTTTTTCTCGGCCGTTTTTTCCCGGCGGACCATCGTCATCGCTTTGTTGCTCAAAGCCGTGAACAACTCTTTCGGCCTAGGAGAACTCATAGACGAGCTTATCATATTCCATCGGAATCTTTCTCCTCCACCCTCTCCGCCGCTGTGAGTTCGCTTCTTAGACTTTAGCTTTAGTTTCTTTGAGAGCCGATTCGCATGCCTGGCGCAGAGAACCATCATAGAGACGAGAAAGCTCACGCTTAGACGTTTGTGGGAGGAGGGTGAGTTATGTTCCGGCGTTGAACGGTCCATATCTTCGCCGGATACGAAGAATGAGAAGTAAAAAAAGCCGTAGTTACTTTTATAGGGGTTTAACAAGTCAAAGTCAAGCACTAGATTTAGAACCGATTTATTCTCTAGTGTCTGAAATGTGTGTGTTAATGTTATATATATATATATATATATATATATATATATATATATATATATATATATATATATATATATGTATAGACATGTTGATGAGATTTAAGAAAAGGGTGTTAGGTTACCGGTGGAATCGGTCGTCTTTGCGTTGATTTTATTTATTGATTTATCATATTGTCATATGTGGACAATGAGTTTTGAATATATTAAAATTTTTGAAACTTTCGTACGTTTTCATTAGATAATTTAGATTTATGTTTAATATTTGAAACTTCAAAGAGCATGCGTGGGATATGCTTAAACGATCTTGGCATAAATATTAAAATAGAAATTATAGATCCTTTTAAATTTCATTACAGAAAAAGGGAGTGGGTCTTGATCCTAAGAATTGAAAATTTATTGGATAAAGCTAAGTTAATTTTTCTTTAGACCAATAGCATTTTATATTTGTAAATGTGTATGCTTTGAATATTAATGAACAAACTAAGAAACTAAAGGTTTTTGTGATTTTGAGCCTTTGATTCTTTTAGTTTCCTTTTGGGGATTAACGTAAATGACCAAACAAAAAGAATCAAAGGTATACATGGTGATTGGTAAGAGGAACGTAAACGTCACGTGGACGGCCATGCATGATTTACATCGACAAAAACGATATCTAATTTTTCATTTCATCGATCGTGAAACAAAAAATCAGATTATTGACCAAAATTTATTGTCTAGTGATTTATAATAATAGTGTTGATGTATCTCTAATCGCCATACAAATTCGATGGAATGTATCCTTTTGGAAAAGCTTTTGCAGCTTTTATTTAGACATATTTTTTTGAACATTATTGTAAAACAGTATATTAATTTTACACTATATACTTTTTATTTTATAATTATTTGGGTCGACGGCGGTGCCGGAACTGGTCCCTCGTACGTTGACTTTTTGTCTTTCATTATTCGAAGACCTGACGCAGTCTTCATAGGTTCGTCACTCATTTGACATTTTGGTGTTTTAATTTTGTTCTTGAACAATAACTATGTAAATCTATATCCATGGATGTGTTAACATTTAACATCACAATTCTAATTTTAAGTGAAAATAATCATCTTCTTAGTTATAGCTTTTTCGCCTATCAAAATTATCTATAAAAAATTACAAATCAACAGATGTGATTCGGTAGTAATTGTTTTTGGCCGTTGAAGTTAGAAAAAAGAATTTTACTTGGACGTATTTTTGTTGGAAATTGTAACTTTTATATGACATTTATTCAATCAAGACAGTATTTATATCTTGATCTAAAATATATTAGCTATGTATTATTAAAATTGGAATATGTAACAAATTCAAATTGGAATATATTGCACTAGCGATGACATCGTGTTATTAGGCCGATTCAAATTCGATAGTGTGATTAGGTAACAAATTGTAGATGACCATATTTTTTTCAATTGATATACGAAAGACCATTAAGTTTTTTTGGGGTTAATTGACTGGTCGTACCGTAGCAAGTCATCTAATTTGTGTGCTCCAAATTGCATTTATTTATATCCCTTAGTAAATAGTAACCTTATGTGATCTCCAAAAGCTCTCCTAACCAAAATTTCCACCCAAATGGTTCATTGTTGTGTCATGTGTGGCAAACCTTGAATCAACTTGGAACACATCCTTGGACTATGTCAAGGGATCTTTAATTCACTCCCAACTCTTTTTTAGTAAACGAATGAAGAGCAATTTTGGGATACAAAAAAAAGTATGAACATAAGATGCAGTCATTGGTGATCTTAGTAAGGATCAGATTCAACAGTTCATCGCTCTGTTTAGTTCTCAGCTTCAACCTCAGTCAAGTTTTGGTTCTCCTGCAGCTAGTACATCTCAGAATGATAACACTGGTATCTCGTTTTCCTCTTCTACATATTGTTTCATTGGTATATTGACAGTATCTAGAAATACTATTTCCCCTAAGACATGGGTTATAGATTCTGGAGCAACACATCATGTCTCACATGATAGAAGCTTGTTTCTTACTCTGGATACTGCTATTGTTAGCTGTGTAAACTTGCCTACAGGACCTACTGTTAAAATTAGTGGTGTAGGAACCATTAGGATCAACAAAGAATGTGTTGTTTATCCCGGAATTCAGGCTAAATCTCATCAGTATTAGTTCTCTCACTACTGATCTTGGTTTCCGAGTGGTGTTTGATCCCTATTCTTGTGAAATTCAGGATCTTACCAAGGAGTTGACCATTGGAAAGGGTAGAAGAGTGGCAAATCTATATGTTTTGGACATTGAGGAGACAGAGATTTCAGTGAATGCAGTGGTGGATGTTAGTATGTGGCACAAGAGACTGGGGCATCCTTCATTCAGCAGATTGGATGTTATTTCTGAGTCTTTAGGCACTACTAGACATAAGAATAAGGGTTTAGCTTACTGCCATATTTGTCATTTGGCTAAGCAGAAGAAGTTATCTTATCATTCTCAGAATAATATTTGTAATACAAACTTGGAGTTATTACATATTGACATCTGGGGACCATTTTCAGTTGAATCTATTGATGGATATCGATATTTTTTAACTATAGTGGATGATCATTCAAGAGCAACCTGGGTATATTTGCTGAGGAACAAGTCAGAGGTTCTTACAGTTTTCCAGCTTTTATCACTCTTGTTGAGAATCAGTTTAATCTCAAAGTTAAATCAGTTAGGTCAGACAACGCACCTGAATTGAACTTCACAAGTTACTATCAAGATAAAGGTATACAGTCCTTCCATTCCTGTCCAGAGACACCTGAACAGAACTCAGTAGTTGAGAGGAAGCATCAGCATATCTTGAATGTAGCTCGTGCTCTCATGTTTCAATCTCAAGTTTCTCTGCCTTTTTGGGGTGACTGTATCTTGACCGCAATATTTCTTATTAACAGAACTCCATCTCAAGTTCTATCTAATAAGACTCCTTTTGAAGTTCTTACAGGGAAAGCACTTGCATATGATCAATTAAGGACTTTTGGCTGTCTTTGTTATGGATCAACATCTCCTAAACAGAGAACTAAGTTCCAAGAAAGATCTAAAGCTTGTGTGTTCTTGGGTTACCCTGCAGGCTACAAAGGATATAGGTTGATGGACTTGGAGAGCAATAAAATTTTCATTTCTAGAAACGTCATATTTCATGAAGATGTGTTTCCTCTGGCAAAAGATAAGAATGTATTATCAGAGGAGGCCTATTAGAATGTCCCACATTGGTTAGGACAAAGATCTTTGGGTAATATATAAAGGATGTGGCAATCCTTAACTCTTGAGCTAGCTTTTGGGTTAAGTTAGGCCACATTCCTAATATGGTATCAGAGCCCAATGTTGGCCCAACAAGCAAATTCCTACACAAATGGTTTCCCACCTATGTGGCCCATATAAGTGGCATGTCTTGTTGTATTTCCGAGATGTTGGGCTTGGGCTGTTTCCCGTTCGACCGTTTCCCACCCACATCTCGAGGAGGCCTATTAGAATGTCTTACATTGCTTGGGATTAAGATATTTGAGTAATATATAAAGGATGTGGCAATCTTTAACTCTAGAGCTAGGTTTTGGGTTAAGTTAGGCCACATTCCTAATATCCGGCATCTTTTATAAAATACAAAAACGATACAAGATACGTGAAATCATGAATTTCTGCAAAGAAGACAAAGTGAAAAAGTGGAGATTGTTTACCATGGTTTATCACGTTTATCATGTATTTGTGGTTATCTTGATTTGAACCAAGTCCCATGTTCGCAACATATATAAGTAAATAAATTTGTATATCCATTTATATGTAACTCAATTTTCTTGTTTAAATGATGTTATGCAGATAGATAACAGAACAACGAAAACATCAAATATATATGGAATTTTAAGTTTAATATATAATTAAAGAAGAATTTAAGCGTCATATCTATGGCATTGCATACGACTATTTCTATTTCATGTAATCTTACACAATCGTTGGTTTATAATCTCTGATTCATTCATAAAATGTATTGATGGGGTGGGCTCTATTTGACCTATATCAAAAAAGGTTATAGGCCAATCATCTTAATCAATTGAGCCCATGTTGCTCACCTTAAGAAAAGCCTGAATTTTTAAAGTTACATGAAGATGTGTGAAACGTCAAATGCGTGAATTATACACTCTTTTTTGGAACCAAATTTATATAGAGTCATTACCGATAACAAATACATATCAAAACCAAAAGCTTGGTCTAGTGGTGAATCTTAGATCCTTCAAATGGAGGTTGAACCTGGACTTCTAGTTCAATTTTGTTTTCGTCTTTTTTCGGGACGATGTGTCCTCCAAAATAGGTTTACAAACCTCGGCTCTAGGGGGTGGCAAGGTAGGCAAAAGTCCAGAGTCCATTATCAGTTTCAAAAAATTTATTAAGGTTAAAAGACCCAATTTTTCCAATTTTTTTTTTAATAAGAGTTTTACCATGAGCCCCATAATAAATTGAGCCGGACTGCTCTGGACTTCGCAGTAAAGAGAAACACTAGATCCAATATATATATATATATATATGTAAATTCACTATTGGGAGCTTTTTATATATTACAATTCTCGAAGAGAATCTAAAAGAACTTCATATAGGATGACGGATTCCATAGATCTTATGTATTCATTAAAACACGCACTCGACATAATTTGTGGCGCTATATATAGTTTAATAAAATGGCTAGTGAACAAACACCACCATTTTTTGTTGACATTTGGAAAAGGGATTAGGTCCATACTTTTTGGGGATAATTGTTTTTGTTGCAGATGAAATGTCAATACCAACTATATGATTTTTGAATAAAAGTTTCTGAATATTTTTTTGAGAAATAAACATAAAACACACTGACTTATATTGAACTATATATATTACTGAAAGTATTTGAATTTTGAAGAGTATGTATAAAATATAACGTGCATTATAATTCGGGTTTCGGTAAAGTGTTTTTGTCTTATTTTCTTCTTCTATTTGTAATATGCAAGTTAATGTATATATATACATAGATTATATAAGAACACTGACAAGTAATATCAGAAAAGTACTTTTTCATGAATAAACTAATTTTCAATTTCACAATAAAATAGAGAAACATGAACGTTTATAGAGGAAATACATTGTGTGTGTGTGTTATTTTTTGTTTACTCAAACACACTACATTTTAACCAAATATAGATAACTTCTGTTACCAAAATTTAACACTACAACAAAAACAAAATATATCCAAAACAACAAATTGACGAAACGTACCTTATCTTTACATGAATAATGTACTTTTTCTCAACATCATAACAATTATTGTACAGGATAATGGAGAGATCCATATCAAGAAACCATTAACAAATATGATGGTTACATCAATTTAATACACTTCACAATATATAATCATGATATATCCATGCTCATGTATGTTTTCATAACAAAATATTAATCCAAAAAAGCAACAAAATCTATTAAAACAAGTCAAAAACCTTTTAGCTAGTGATGCAAAGGGTTCGGACCGCTAGGTACCAACCGTTCCTCATCATTGTACCATGAAACGGTTTCTTTTCCGGTCAGGCTTTGACTTTGACGTTGCCATTGAGTGCGATCTTTGCTCTTGAGAAACGGAGTAAAATCAAAATTACTTGCTAGAATTCTCTTATGGCCTAAACTATTAATGCCGGATTTGTGCTTGTAAGAAGTCGTAAAAGCAAAAGAAATAAGAAGAAATACGAACAGCGCAGAGATCAGTAGAGCGATGTGGAAGAGGAAACTACACGGCTTAGGTTGTTTCTTCATGACCTTGTAGAGAAAAGTTTGATGAAGATGAAGAAGCAGGAGAGGTCATGGAGACAGAGAGAAAGAGAGAGAAATAAGAGAAATGGATAGAGAAAAAGATATGAGATTTTATGATTAAAAAAGGTGTTTGTTTTTTTGTTAATCTCCAAGAAATTACAGCTTGAGCGGAGTTTTATATAAGTCGGAAGAATAAAGTACCACATAATAATTTAATTTACTTTTCAAATTATGATATGGATCGGATCAAAACTAATCACATATTTGGCATAATGTATGGGGTTTGAGTATTGGATTTGTGAAAAAACAAATGTATGAAAATGAGGGAATTAAAGAAGAGAGTCAAAAGGTTACTTTACGTTCAAGGAAGAATGGAGGTGGAGTGGTGCCATGCATTTAAAAAAAGCCAAATAGTCAAAGTTTTGAATTTATTACACTGTATTTGGTATGACCTAATGTTATTGGAGGTTGGGCACATTTGTTTTTTTAACCTTACATCTTCAATTGATATTTTGTATTTGTTACATAAATAAGATTGTTTCGATATACGGGTTCAAAAAAGCCGAGAAATGCTCAAAATTAACTTTTGTGCTACTTAATAAATAGGACAAATTAAATTCGAATTAATTGAGCTGTCTAAATAAGTTTGAGTAGTCCGACGTTTTGAATATCGGACATTCGTCGCCATAATGCACGGTGGTAGTAGTAGTTGACTTGATGATGACTTTGATATTCCTTTTTCGTTCTTTTTTTTGTTAGTTGATGACTTTGATAGTTCACTTTATATTTTCTACGATTTATCATATATATATATATATATATATATATCAAGAGAATGAAGTTATATAAAATTAGAAAGTTATATATCTATGGCATGTCAGGACAGGACAGGAGAATACTACTACTTGCTTTTCTTTTCTTTGTCCATTAAGAGAATGACCATTAGTTATTTTTATGTTTGGTTGTTGTCTTCTTGTTCACAAAAATGGTTTTTGTTTGTTTGTTTCCTGCTATAATCTCGAGAGTATTAATATAGTAATTATCAAATCCATATACGAAACAAATGAATCAACGATAGCTGAAAACTCTCTTCTGAATATTTGATATTTGACAATGTTTACATAATATAGACTCAAAAGGTTTTAATAAGATTGACGGGATAAATATAGTACGCATGCATGGATGTGAAAACACGCATATGTCCCGTTGCACCGGACATTTTCTTTAATTGTACTCTAACATTCTCATATCCCAATCTTTAGGCCTTATTTTCATATTAGAGTATGTATTTATTTACTTGAAACTTGAAGACCACATAAAACAAAGCTTCTATAGTTCTGCCTCCGTGCATTACGTTAATTTGATTCAATCCCCAGCTGTAACCCAACGATATATTCGGAACTATATATGACATTTATCATCCGTACAATATTCGATTTAAAATTGAACACATATTGTATATGGGCCTATAACATACTTACCAGCTAACATATTCAAGTAATGTCTCCACAAAGGCCCAAATATTAACAACTGGAAATTTAAAAATTCTCTACAATGAAATTGAAAACTAGCCAGCAATTTTTAAGTGAAGTACCCGTTAAGTTGTTTTTTTTTTTTCACTTAATTTGATCCATTTATTGAGTTTTAGATGACCATTATATTTTGGCACAACAAAAAAAGGATGACCATTATAGAGCTCATGTGAAAAAAACACATTATTATTGAAGTGAAAGATGGTAAGAAGCCTAGTTAGGATGACATACGTTGGTCGTTGGGAAGCCCAACAATCGAGCTCGTCATCGCGAAGCCAAGACAGATTCAAGATCAGATGAAAACGGTAAAATCCGAACACTTAATTGACGAACTTCTCCGAGCTCAAGATGACAATTATACGAGCTCATGTGAAAACCCCACCTATTATTATATAAAAGAGATGGGAAATTAGGCAAATAACCATTTTTCTAACTCTAGAAATTGATTTCTTAGAACTTTAGGTTTTGTCTTTAAAATTCATCATTTCATGTATCCAATACTTTGTTAAATATAATTCTCTCTTAATTGAGTTTGATTTCATGTTCTCTTATTTTGACCTTGATAACTATTTTTTTGCAAAACTCAGATTATTTCATTCTCCTATCCGAATTTTGCATTTACACTACATTGATGCTCACTAATATAAGATTTTAAAATGAGATCAACATTTATAATTTGATTGTTTCAAGCTGCATTTGTCTTAACAAAATTCCACATTTAAATTCAAAAAATTAATAACATTTTTGAACGAAGTTGTTTGAAATCAAATATTTTATAAAATAAAAAAGGTTTGCCAACTACACTAATCTTTGGATTGATTTCGAGTAATATAAATCGAAATGACTAAAGTCTCTAAAGAATGAAAATCGAAATGACCAAAGTCTCTAAATAATGAATGAGGATCAATTTTCAAAGAAAAGTGAAGAGTAATCGTCAACTACAAGAATCTTATCCTATGCGTACTCTTTCCTTATGAGTGACACAATAGAAAACGAACCCAACTGATTGATCCTTGTGAATAAGATAAAGTCCCAATCAACATCTTATCCTGCGCATATGCACTGTCCCCTATACTAACCTGCGCATATACAAATGTCCACTCTTATCATGCGCACCTCAACTTAATACCAAAAATTAAAAAGTTTCACAAAACTCCAAAAGGTAAAGAATCTGACCCATTCACATATGCGTTTCACAAACACTGTCATGTCCACCACACGATTAAACCAAAGAGAAAAGAGAGAGAGAGAGAAACAGAGTGAAAGATTGAAGCAATCGAATGGAGAGTGTGGTGGCAACATGGAGCAGAGAAGAAGAGAAAGCATTCGAGAACGCAATTGCGTTGCATTGTGTAGAGGAAGAGATAACAGAGGACCAATGGAACAAAATGGCGTCATTGGTTCCAAGCAAAGCTTTAGAAGAAGTAAAGAAACATTACCAAATCCTTTTAGAAGATGTCAAAGCAATCGAGAATGGTCAAGTTCCTTTACCTCGTTATCATCACCGCAAAGGTCTCATCGTCGATGAAGCAGCAACTTCTCCTGCTAACAGAGACTCTCATTCCTCTGGATCATCGGAGAAGAAACCAAACCCTGGAACCTCCGGGATAAGTAGCTCCAATGGAGGAAGAAGTGGTGGCTCCAGAGCTGAGCAAGAGAGAAGAAAAGGGATTCCATGGACTGAAGAAGAGCATCGGTTTCTTCTTCATCATCTTTTAATCTATCCATTGACATTTGAGACTTAAAGAGTGAAAAAAGATTTCAAAGATCTTTATTCAATGCTCTGTTTTGGTTCAAAGATCTTTACTTTTATTGAATTCTTTGTTTTTCTTGAAAGGTTGTTTCTTTTGGGTTTGGACAAATTTGGGAAAGGAGATTGGAGAAGCATTTCAAGGAACTTTGTGATCTCAAGAACTCCGACACAAGTTGCAAGTCATGCTCAAAAATACTTCATCCGGCTTAACTCGATGAACCGAGATAGAAGGCGGTCTAGTATTCACGACATCACCACTGTGAACAATCAAGCTCCTACGGTTACAGGAGGACAACAACAACAACAAGTGGTTAAACATAGACCAGCTCAGCCACAACCACAACCACAACCGCAACCACAACCACATCATCCACCGACAATGGCTGGATTAGGGATGTATGGTGGTGCGCCTGTGGGACAACCGATCATCGCACCACCTGATCATATGGGTTCAGCTGTTGGAACGCCAGTGATGCTTCCACCTCCAATGGGAACTCATCATCACCATCACCATCATCTTGGAGTTGCTCCTTATGCTGTACCGGCTTATCCGGTACCACCATTACCGCAACAACATCCAGCTCCGTCGACAATGCACTGACAACAAAACAGTTGGTAATAAACTGACAACATTGTACTGAAAACTTGTGTACATTCTCAAATCGAATAGCGAAACTGCGGCAAATAATAATGTACAGCAGAGGAATCTGTTTTTTTTCATTTCAAAAATTTATGAAAATTTTCTCAATATGTCAGTAAATTTCTTGAAACAAAAGCCTATTGGATTTATCATATTCAGACAGTAGAGAGAAAGTCGAAAAGACGTATACAAAGATACAACAACCAAACCATACTAAAGAATCAAAGACCAAGTGATGACTAGAAAATTTCTAAAATTGAAGTTAAATAATCCGATAAAACAATGCCATACTTATTGGAGAAGCTCTCTTGTAACTGAAAATTGACATAGAAGAGGCACATGCAAAGAGGAAGAACCAAATCCAAAAATATGATTAGAAGAGAAGTAGAGATAAGAAGTAAATATTCAATGATGTATAAAAATCTTACAGAAAAATAGGAATGTAGCAAACTTTACTAGTGACAAACTGGTGGGAGACGAGATTCCAGAGATCAAGTATTAGAGAATGTATAGTTGTTTTAATCTCTTGTATTATTGGGTTGTCAATTTGTCATGGTTAAATGCAAACAATGTGAGTAAATCATATGTCCCTTTTTTTATATAATCTTTATTATTTTTGCATTTTTTATAACAGACATGAAACTTAATGGGATAAAAATATCCAGGCGTGGAGTATGATAACTAACCTTCTCTGATAAGAAATTATGAATTGTTTACCTTATATTGTTTTTTTTTATGAAGTAACTGATGTAATTTTTTGTATTCTTAGGATTTTCATCTTAGTAAATATATGTTTTAGTAAGTTTCAAATTAAACAAATATGTCAGAGTATATGAAAGTAGAAATTATGTTTGGTTTTGTGTGTGTAGGCTAAATGAGTTTAGTATTTGATATTTGATATTTGTTAGGGTATTGGGAAAGAAACATGATGAATAGAATAGAGAAAAAATGGAGAGTAGGATGTTCCCATGAAAAAACTTGATGACATATCATTTGATGACAATAATTATGTGAAATATATACGATTTTTCAATTATGTAGTGTTATCGTTAAAATATCATCTACTAATTTAATTTGGAGATTGGTGAGAATGAATTGATTTTATGGAATTTTCTCAATTATACAGTGTCCAAAGATAATCACAAAACAATAAGTAGGAGTCATATCCTGTACAGCAAAAGTCAAAGTTTAAAACTCACCACAAAATAATCAAAGTTTAATCCCAATGGAGTCATAGTTGTTGAATTAGGTAACAAAAACGGAGAAATTTACGTTGTAGACTACGATATACCTAAATTAACTAAACTAATCACAATGTACGAGTGGGTACATTTACAATACATTGATTTTTTTTTTTTTTTTTTGTAGATACTTGTTTTGTAAATAGTCAAATACATTTACTAAAAATAATGTTTTTTGTAATAGTTCATCAGATTCTGGCTCAGATGCACTAATCAAAGAATATAGCATTCCTAGAGATGGGTGGTACATCTCTGCAGTATGATAACTAGTGTATGTCTTACCATATTTCATCGAACTCAAGCAAAAGTTGTTTCTGCTAATCATGAATTATTTACCTTCTTCAGTAATTTTGTTTATATAACTGATGTTTTCTTATTTTTTTGCAACTTTAGGATTTTCATCTTAGTATCATAAATTTTAGTAAGTTCTGGGCTAGATATATATTTGAGAGTATGGTATATGAAAAGTAAACAATAATGTTTGGTTTGTTCTAAAACTCAACATAACTGATTTGGTATCAAATGCACTTTCTTCTCACACATAAACAAATTATAATTCATGTACAAGAAAAGTAAGCTAAAACGTATAAAACCGCATCTAAAATTCATAACCAAAGAACAATATATTCAAATCGGTAACCCCAAGAATAATTTTATTTCAAAATATAGGCTTTAATTAGGTGTAGAGTGATTTGACCAAAAAAAAAATAAAAAAATAAGGTGTAGAGTGAAATTTCTCAAAATTTTAGCTTATTTTGAAGGTTCTAAAAAGAAGTAGCGAAGGGAACGGGAAAATAATCTCAAAGTTCTTCTTTTCAACAAGACATATGGGCTGTTCTGACCTGGTGAAGATGGTGTCTTCTCCAACCGAATGGCCGGCGTTTTCAGTGTACTTGGAAGAATTCCAGAGCGACAAGGAAGAATTCTCATCCTTCTCTTTATCTTTAATTTCTCATAATGCTAATGTAAAAGCGGATAATCTGGCACGAAAAATTCATACAGAACCGTTTCATATCACATATGTAAACAACATTCCTCAGGAATGACTCTTTAGAACTCTAATTAATTTCGGATGACAAAAAAAAAAAACAACAAGACATATGGGCCTGTTGGCTGGGCCAAAATTATTTCAGCCATTTGTGAGATAAAAAGAAATACGCCGTTGCCGGGGATCGAACCCGGGTCACCCGCGTGACAAGCTGGAATACTTACCACTATACTACAACGACTTCGACGTAGACGTTTACTTGTTCTTAATTATACTACCTTTATGTATTTACTTTAGTTCTTAGCTTGGATCATAATAACTCATCAGCCCAAGTCAAAGTCTTCTAAGCAAAAGAATGAAAGCCATGTGCATGGACAATCATGATTACCATTATCGAGTAACAATAATTTTCCCAAGTCAATAGACTCAATACCAATTTTTGTTTTGTATTTTCAGTTTTATTATATAAATTTTAAAAGTTCCCATCAATAGATGTCAACAAAATTGCAAAGTCAATCTTTTATGTTTATTTAAGGTTTAGCTTTGTTTTGTGATACAACTCATATAAGTGAAGAAAACTAATATTTTTCTTTTGCGCAAATAAGAAACTAAGTATACATATTCCGTTTTAATCTTGTATGTCAAAGATAATCCTAAGTTATCTATACCTACTATGATTTGGGTTATATAAGCCGACATATATATACTTAAATATAACTTGATATATCTCTTTTTTTTTCTACTTAAACTTGATATATATGTCTATAACCAAGTTTTACTAAGCTACCTTGTATTGTCGTAGAGGTCGAGGTCAGGATAATTGTATAATGGATCCGCATTTGACTAATATAATGAATATCGTTTGTGTTTTGGATATGGCCACAACCAAATAAAAAACGCTGTACATTACAAAATTCTGGCTCGAAATTGTGAAATTTGTATTAAAAATTACAAAAATGGCTCGAAAATGCCTATATTAATTTTCGTATACATTTTTCTTTGGCATCTTCATATATACATGTTCCCTCATAAACACGAAATATTTTTTTGTGGGAAAATTTTTTTATACTAAAAAAGCTGTATACTCATAGCCTCATAGGTCCATGTTAAAAAAGAATCCTGGCAATGGAGCTAGTTTCATCAATAAGAATAAACGAAGAAAAATATTCATTTGACGAATTTATTTATATACAACATGACAATGTTGTATATTAAATAATAAAAAGTGGAAGATGTGCAAAAATTTCAAACTAGTTCAACTTGCTTAGAATCAAGTTTTTATATAAACGAAACCTTCATTCTAATTTCTTTCACAAAAAAAAACGACAACAAAAAAACAAACTTTTCTTTCAAACCCTAATCATCATTTCTCTTCGGTTTACAAATGGGTCGACCAGATAGAAGCCCGAGTCCAAGAATGAACAATAACTATAATCCGATATTTCATGCACCTGAAGAAAAGCAAGTCCAAGCCGAGCAGAAACATCCCAACAATGGTGGAAGGGTTGACCAACCAAGTGGAGTACCTATGGGCAGACCGGGCCAACCTACAAATATCAACACCGGTGGAATGGGTAGCCAACCTTATGGAGTACAAATGGTCCGTCCACCACCAGTTATTAACCAACCATCGAACTGGACTTCAGGGCTTTTTGATTGCATGCATGATGGTGAAAATGGTTAGATATTTTAAAAAACTTTACAATGATTTTATTTTTATTGGTCGGTCCATTGTTACATAATGATCTTGACGTCTTTGTTGTGTTTTCGGATCAGCTATCATCACATTTTGCTTCCCGTTCGTCACGTTCGGACAGATCGCAGAGGTTGTCGACGAAGGCGCAACATGTAAGTCTGCATATTTATTCATATATATCAACATACATGTATATCAAGGTAACATGCATGCATTACACTATAGATTATATGATTGGTAATCTACGAGATTGCGGAGTCAGAGAATAAAGATTCTACTGTTCACAAATTCTCATGAATTACGATTTTAGTTTAAGTCATCATGCCATTTACATAAGGTAACATAAGAAAATTGAATTTTACTATGATCATGTAACTTGTTATTCTCGATTTGGTGATTCAAAACCATATTATTTTGTATAATTATATTTTTATGCCTATGTGTACGTATTTGCAGCTTGTGGGACGAGTGGAATGTTGTATGGATTGATATGTTGTCTGTTTGGGATACCATGTATATACTCATGCACATTCCGAGCCAAACTCCGAAATAAGTACGGGTTACCGGATGCTCCAGCTCCAGATTGGATCACTCATTGCTTCTGTGAATACTGTGCTCTTTGCCAAGAATATCGTGAACTCAAAAATCGTGGCCTTGACCCTTCCATTGGTAACACCAACCACTCTCAAATAATACAACTTTTAATATTTATCATGATTTTTTCAATTATAGTATTTGATTTTTCTTTCATGATAAATTTTACTTATTCCCTGTCTATGTTGGTGTATATAGGCTGGATTGGGAATGTGCAAAAGCAGCGAATGGGTCAGCCACAAGAGATGATGGCTCCTCCAATGGGTCAACGAATGATGGGTTGACTTATATGCCTATTTTTATACCAACATGTTTAATTATCATGCTACTCATTTGTGTTTTTCTTTCTTTGTACTTCCTCTGTATCATTTTAAATAATGTTTAAGATTTCTACACACAAACTAAATAAACAAAACAAAGAACTTTCATTTAATTTATTTCTTTTACATAAAAACATCAATAAATAAAATGAATTCAACCAATTAAAAAATATACTCTAAAGTATAATTAGTCCTACATTTAATTTTTATATTGAAAATTGAAAACATCACTTAAAATGAAACCAAAAAAATTCTCTAAAACATCACTTAAACTGATATAGAGAAAATATTTATTTGTGTCACGACCAAAACATAAATGTCAATGAGGCTTTGTTTTCGTGGGTGGGCATGAACTAATTTATGCCACAGTTTATTATAATTATCATATTAGTGTGAAGCCACTTGATATTGTTTTTAAATTCCAAAATAGTTTAATTATCTTTTTCACACACACATATATATATATATATATATATATATATATATATATATATATATATATAATGTTTTCTTGTAGATAAACTCACCACAAGACCAATTCCTCGGCTTTGACTCAATCTATCTCTTTCTCACAAGAAGTATAACCATGAGAATTATGTGAACCCACTTGATACAGTTTTTAAATTCGAAACTAATTTAATTTTATCTTTTTCACATATATTATGTTTTACTTGTAGATAAACTCATCGCAAGGCCAATTCGTCGGCTTTGACACAATTTCTCTCTTTCTCACAAGAGATGAATAAGTATATCTCTTTCTCTTATAATTCTTGCAAAATCGCATTAGAAAACATCATCTTACCATAATACGTGTTACGAGTCGGAGCCAATATCACTAACGATGATGTAATAGACGATTAAAAAAAAAACCCATAAAAACTGAGAATAACGAGCATTGCAATATTCCAAGATAAATTCAGAAGTAAATGTGTAACATATTTAAGGAAGATATACATACTTTTATTGATGATCAGCTCAAATATCTGAATATCGAAATTTTGAAATGTCCGTACTTTTAATCTAATCGCATTTCATACATTTTAAAGAGTTTGTTAGTGGATCGATCGAAACAAGAATCACTGAGAAAACATATATAAAAAGCTAATAAAAGAAAAGTATTCAGAAAAAAAAAAACAGAAAAAAAGAAAAACAAAATTTTTGTTAAACCACAAATCTCGAAGGGCATAAGCAAACATACAAGGTAACAACAACACATAAGGTTAAAAGATACACAAAGACAAAGTTGTGGAAGACAAATCAGATGTTGATGGTGGCATCCCACAGCCGGAGAACTCCATTCCGGCCACCGCTACATATCCGTTTCCTCTCGAGATCTGACGCAACACATCTCACCTGAATCATAAATACGAGATTCAGTTTCAGTGAGAACGACACATACTAGCCGAAGTTGTAGAACACAATGATTAATAACTGTGTGGTCTTATTATACTGCTTCGACGTGTTTCAGGATCTCATAAGAACTATCAAACCAGAAAAAATTAGAGCAACTTTGAACTAATAGGAAAAGAGGGAGGGTCGTACAACAGCGGCTGTTCTTTGTGGTACTCTATAAAGTTGCCAGCCTGAGACTTTGGTTCCGGCACTAGAAGGACGATGGAAAAGAGACATTGAGTTATCTGCTGCTCCAATGCCTAACCAATTTTCACCAGCGTTGATTGATAGTATAGAAGAACTATGGAGCGTTATGTTCTTCACGCATTTAATGCCGCCTATAAACCAAGAAAAGAAAAATATTAATGGAATGGTTGGTGCAACTGATAGTTGATAATTGGGTTTAGATCCAGGTTAATAATGAGATTCTCACCGTCGTCATTTTCCCAAAAGCGTAGCAACCCATCGGCCGAGCCTGCAAGAAAAAAGACAACAATGCATTAACTTAAGCTTTGATGTTATTAGTGAAATTGATGGTTCTTAATAAATCTTTTGGGAATTGGGGGTAGATGAAATCATCATGAACCTGTGATTATTCCTTTATCAAATGGGGAGTATTCAACAGATTGTACTGGCCCAGCATGGCATGCCAAAACAGCATCGCATGATCCTCTGGAGACAGACCACACTCTTGCTGTCCAGTCATCACTTCCAGTAATCAAGGTATCTTCGACCATTCGAATTGATCTGCAGAATTGACACAATTTCATCAAACAAGTTGCAGATCTGAAATATTATATATCCTACAACATTTTACAAAGCAATAATAAATGTTTAATATAAATCAATTCCATGATAAGATTAAGCAACCCGACAACCTGCAGATATTCCATTATAAATAAACTTGTAATGGAAGAAAAAGCCATACGTATATTGGCTTTGTGTTTTTTTTTTTTTTTTAAATCACAACAAAAGGAAACATGTTGTAAAAGATCAAGGGGAGGCTCACCGTATCCATTTGGTATGCCCTTTCAGCTTATGCATTTGCTTTCCTGAACGAATATCCCATATATTTGCAACCCTGATGATTATCCAATCATTTATAGTTGAATACGTAAGTGACAATCAATACAGAAAATCCATGTTACTTATGGGTAATATAGCATACATACGTATCTCTGCCAGCAGCAGCCAAGATTCCTGTGGAGTCATCATATTCAAGGGAAAGAATGGCACTAGAGCATCGGCCAACAGTTGCAACACACATATCGGTTCGAACATCCCACATCTTAACTGTTCCATCATGTGCAGCAGTGAGGACACGTTCGCCTGAAAGCATCTTGACACAACTTACCTGCACAATAGTTTTGGATGTAGCATACAATCAGAAAAAAGGTATGCTAGCGGTGCCTTATGACTGATTGATACTTAATACTTTGGTCAATAATATTAACTTAACAAATTCAAATTGTCTTTGATCAATGGTCAATACTGCAAAGATGCTAGCGGTGGCAGCTCCGACATTTTTTCAAATGCGATTCCAATGACTGATAGTTATCTGTTTATTTAATCATGTCCACGCCTATATGTTTATTCAGTGTTGATCATTAATACTCTCCCCTCATGAATTGTGTCCTAATGACAGAAAAACACTAGAGTGTAGTGGATACCTGTGAATCATGGCCTTTCAGTTCTTCTAGAAGTTGAGTTGTCTGTTTGTCCCATACGATCACAGATTGATCATCTGATCCTGAAACTATCTTTCCTCTGTCAGAGCTTATAGCACGCACGGTTCTACATCAAAAGTTGAAAAGAAATAAAGAAAGGAAGATATGTTAAAGAAACCACAACATATGAAAAATTAACAAAAAAAAAAAAACCATAATTCTCGAGAGGAATCAAGGTGAATAAGAAATAGAGTATACCCAGTATGTCCTTTCAAAGTTGCTCGGAGTTCAGAACCACGAAGACTTGGATCCCAAATTTTAACCTGCTCAAATTCAGGAAGCAACCAAAAGGGGATACTAGATTGTCATTACCCATTCTGACTTAGAAGAAAACTAAGGTTAACCTCGATCTAAATTTTAAGAAATGAAAGTGTGAAAGACTACAACATCCTATTTAAGAGAAAGATCACCATCTCTTAGGTGAAAATTTTTCAATCAATGACAATCTCCATAAAAAGTTGACACATTGCACAGTTAAAGCAGCACGTGGATTATTGTTCCAATTATACTTTGGCATAGTTATTCTTCCAAATGTTCTAATTTACTATATCCATGACTATAACATTAAAAGCAAAAAACTGATGAATGAAAAATAACCAAAACATTTTTCTAATCAAGCATTTTATACCGACCAGACAGTCTGTACTACCGCTGATAAAGAATCCAGCATCCTCGCGATCTCCCACAAGATCACAGACCTCCCTTCTTGTCACAGAGTGCAAGGCAGTGACAGCACCGCCATGACCCTTCAGAACACGTACATTGGTCTGAATTTTCTTCTGCGCAGCAGCAGCTATGTCTGTTTTGCCAAGTTTTGTATATTGACTTCAGCAACAACAAGCCAAAATGGAAACCACAAAGAAAGAAGAATAATCATGGATATACCTGAAGATGCATTATCAGATACCCACTTACGAACACGACTGAACGAGTTCGCTCTCGATGCTGTATCTCTGCTAAACATACTCTGAACCCAACTCCTTCCAGAAGCTTCTGAGGGTTGCTGGGTTTCATCAGAGACAGAGACATCTTTTGGACGTGGGGATGGCAACCCTGAAGATATGGCCTGCTGCTTAAATGAAGAAGCACCCCAATAGCCGACACGAAGTTGCTGGACATGCGACAGGAACCCTCTGAGTTTAATCTGAAACAAAATTCAAGATACAGCAAAAACGATATGGCCTCAGTAGGTTAGGGTTTCCAAAAGCCCAATTAAAAAGCTTGAAAATTACAAACGTATGGAGTATAAAGTACACAAAATATGTGATATTCAATAACTGCCAAACGATATAAACAGAAAGCCTAGTTTACCAGTAATTTGTATCCAAGTTTTTGTTTCTCTGCTATTGTTTCGATCATGTTCCAAGCTTCTGTATCAGGAAGTCCCAAGCCAGCCTTCGCAAGAGCATTAGATAATGTGAAGACATATTAAATAAAGAGAACTGTAACTATCAGATATCAAGAAATGAAGGTAAAGAATAAGTCAACTCTCAAAATAAGAGATTCACCATATGTGATGCCACTATGATTAGCCTGGCTGTGACCAACGTAGCATAGTTCACTGATCTGAGGGAGTATAATAAAGGGTTACACGAATTAGTAATTCCAAAGATGATTAATCAATTGGCTGTATAATGTAAGACACAATAAGAATTATGGTTAACAGGGATAAAATTTCAAGTATGTTGACAACAATTGATAAGTTGATGAAGCATCCTTAAGGGAAAATCCGAAAAAGATACCTATGAGTGACATGGAAAGTACTTACAATCTATGAGCATTATAGACATTTAAAGACTGAAGATCTAAAACATAGACAAAGTAAATTCCTAATCAAACTTTTTGTTTTCTCCAAAATTTTCTTTCAACGATCTAGTTTGAGAAACAAAAAAGAAAACTGGAAATCATTATAAAGAGCTCCTTGATAGAGCCAATATATCAAGTATGCTATAGATCAACTTTTATTTCCACTATAAGATTTCATATTTCAGTTGGTTTCACCAGCTTGTTTGTTAAATACAGGTCTCATTGTGCCAGTGATAAGGAGCATGCATACGAACAAACAATTGACATTATCAATGAATACAAGATCTTAAGAAGACTCACTCATTCGCAGGCTGCTCCATGAGATACTCGAAGTAACCCTCCCAGAATCTGTCAACAAAATTCATAATATGTCAAATAATCTATTTGCTGAGCAGCACCAAAAAAATAGTAAAATTCATAGAGCTGGCAGCATGTAGAATTGCATACCTCAACTCCTCCCAGATGGGTATGGAGATGAGATGACGCTGAACATAGTCTGAAACATTATTGGCATCCTTCTTGAACATTTCTGCAGAAACTTCAAGTGCGTCCCGCACTGTCGACAAATCGCTTCTTGAAGCAGCACGGCCAACAGCCATTTTGAGCTGATAACAATGAACAATCATTGTTGAAGAATATCATTGTTAGTGTTTAAACATTTCTTAGACTCCAACTTCAAAAATCCATAAAAAAGCATACATGGTGTTACCCAAAGCTAAAAACCCTTCAACAACAGCAATGACATATAATCTGAGCAAATCTAAATATGCAAAGCTAAAGTGCAAGCGATTGAGAAACTGGGTATATGAAGGCCAGTATACAGATAAAACTAGTTAATCGATCATCTACCAACCAATTCTTTGACCGCAATGAACTGCTCCTCGGTCAATCGACCATGCCAGCCCTGCAGGAAATAAATCCACTTTACAGTAAGGTTCAGCTCAATAAAACTGGCTCAGTATACATATGCCATACAGTTGCTACGCTTACCGAATACAAATGCTCTCGTATACACTCAATAAAGCCACTCCCACCAATCCCCTCAGCATCAGATTCGATGAGAGCTACATGAGCAAAATATGGGGTTCAATTTTTAATAGAGAAAACAACAGCTCTCTGGATTTTACAGCAGAGACGGAAACATAATCACAATGGCAACCATTTGGTTAGTATAGGGCTGGTTAAGCATAACAATTTGATTCATTCCTTGGTTTCACAATTTCTTGCGGCGGAAATTTTTGTGTACATTTATTCACATTCCCATTAAAATGGAACATACCCAATATTGTGCCGTATTCGAATGAAGAAAGAGGATCTTCATCTGAACCCAGTTTCAGAAGACGGAGCCATAATCCCTGGAAACCACAACAAACCAATGTAGTAGTGGCATTAGACTTGATCTTCACTGTTTTTCAATTTGGGTACTTTAGGGGTTCTTTTCCTCACAAAATTATCAACAGACAAAACCATTCAGAAGGAGAATCATTTTTGATCATTCCAGAAACTTGCAAATTGGAATCTTTTAAACACACAAACAAAAAGAATTACCTGCAACTTGACTTGTATATCCAAGACCATTCGTTCTCTTTCTGCCTGCAAACAGTAGTTACAATATCATTAAAAGAGAAGAAGTAATGGTATGGCATCTAGAACGGAATTCTTCTGGACATTTGTTTCATTTTCGATTGGTTATCAATCTTATTATACAGAAGAAGAAAAAGGAAGGCCAAAAGCAGAACTTGATATAGCACCCTCTAGATCTCGTACAAGAACAAGAGAAATCAATTTTTACTTGATATCTTAACTAAATTATGTGTAATGATTGATGAGTTTAGTTTGTTTCACTATCCACGCATGTCAGAGCCATGACACCTCTTCATGTCATATTGATTTCTTTGAAGCCATGCAAGAGCAACAAGATTACAAGCAACACTTACAGCCCTCTCCATTGAACTGAAATTGTCTTCTTTCGTGTTCTTCCCTGGCGGTGAGCTACATTTGGAAGATACAGAAAATAAGTAAGGGAATCAGATTGCTGTTCCAAGCAAATCAGGATATACCTTGGAGGATGCCTTCCATTGGATTCAAGAGCCCCGCTTGCTGCTGCAAGGATCTGCTTTCGCTTTTCTTCTTGTTCCTCTGACCGAACATTCGCAGGAAACCTGTCATAGGTATACCTGGTGGCTGACAAAAAAGAATAGAGATAAATAAGAACATGATCCCAAACTCAGTAGACGGACGATTATTCCCCAGAAAAATAGAACAGACTGAAAGATTCTAAGTAGTTTTTCTACTATTATACATACTACACCAACTTGCAAATTTTGTCTCTTTCCAACTACTGGTGGCCAGCCAAAAACCCCATGAGATTATGAAGAATGGTATACCATCAATTAGATATATTTTCATTCTCGGTAGTTTCTTATCAATGAACAATCTCAATGTTATATCATTCAGCTTCTGCGATCTAACCAATTCTACCAAACAAAAGATCAAAATGTACCTGATTCTTCAACTTCTGGCTCAGCTATTGTGATTATTTCAGGCTCCATAGAAGATTTAGGCAGAATCGACATCGCATCTTGACCCCTTCCAACTGCATCTTGTAACTTCTCAAGGAGATTAGTACTGTTCTCATCAGAGCTTAGACGCCTTTCAAGGTAATCGAGGAATGCAAAAGAGCCCAAGAATTGAACCAACTGAAAACAATTGGAAGAGTACCAGAAAAAATAATTATTCCACAGATAAAACGTAACTTAGATTATTCAACACTTTTTGGATGAATAAAAATAAGCAGTAAAACCTCAAAAGTAATATGTGAAAAGACAGATTATCACACAAATTGGAACAAAGGATAATAATGTTGAGTTATGAAATGCAGTAACTGTAAATATATGCCTTCCATACATGAAACAGTTAGCTTACCATAGGCTCTGGTGGCTGATTTGTGGTACGAGACCGTCTCTTCAGAAACGCATCACTGCTAAAAACTTTGTTTTCCTGATAACAAAGAATCCGTCGTATAAGTAAGAAAAGATGTGCAGAAGGGGTGAATAAATAAAATAAGTAAAGAATATAAATCACATACTATGAAATTGCGGTAGCCACCCAAGATAGATGCAAAAAACTTTAAGAATATAACCCTGCCACAGGAAATGGATTTTGTATAACAAAAGAGGATAACATGAGTACCAAAAGTTTTTCCATGGGAGAAGATAATAAAATTTAGGCAACCATATGACAAGGTTTCCTAAAGTCACCTGAGTTGAAGATCATGATCCTCTCCCCAAGGTTTGCTAAGGCTTTTGGGGGACTGCTCAACAGAATTACCAAAGCCCTTCAACTGATCAATCCCGACGACATTAGGGTGCAGTAGTTTCAAGATATCGTTTCGCAAAGCGCTGAACTCAGGCTCTGGTATCGGAGGTATCTCTTCAGAAGTAGTGATTTGGTTAAAGTCAAGATCCACCACTACAACCTAAAAATGGCAATGTTGTGAGACCAATATAAGGTTGTCTAAATTTTAAAGAAGATAAGTATGACGTAATATTAGACTCACGCCTTCCATAGCAAGATAGGACGTATCGACATCAGAGTGGAGACCCATCATATATGGTGTTGGTGCATCAATGTAGTCTACTCCACTAAAAAATAGTAATGGAATGTAGACTTGCTTCAAAACATACAACAAAACAGATACTAAAGATTAGAAGAAATGTTTTAGTCAGTAGAAATGCATGGGTTAGCATGCTTACAAATGAGTTCATATTTGTTCAAGTGATAAACTGAGATTTCATCAGTGTTCTATGACATACCTGCCATCGGAAAGGATAAATCATATGACATATGGATTCAGACACCAGAGTCAAAAGTGAATACCTATTGAGATTCACGATGAAGCAAAATAAGTGTGATACTTAAACAGAGATGCTATGAAAATAGTAACCGTTTAGAAAATGTAACTTAAACTCATTATTTCTCTACATAGAGAAACTTACTTATTAGATCGAATCAAAATCCTCCTTTCAACTAGAACAGATGTAAACAGCTTAATCAAGTTGTCGACATCCAAGCATTGTACAAGAGGCTGGAGAGATATCTGCATCAGTAAAACCATGCCAAGCGTTATATAACTTTATTGAAAAAAGTTGAAAGAAATCAGGGAACACTCTCCCTTTTAGTTGTCAGGAAATTGGAAATCTCCAAAGTTGATACTACAAAGTGGCCAAGGAGAAGTATTCAAAACAGATTCACGAGACAAAAGCACAAGTCATACATCTGCCTGAGGAAGACTATCCTCTGGAGGTGCTTCCACAGAGAGCAGGCAATTCTCGACAGCAAACAAGACTCTGTCTTTTCCGGGAGTTGGCAATGGCACATTAGATACCATATAGGTGATAATATCCCACAGTGGTTTACTGAAAAGGTTGAAGGGCACTAACATCAAAGTTCAAACATACAAATGGTGTTTGTTTTTCTCGTTTTGTAGAGCAACTTTTTTCAAGAGGATAAAATCAACACAAAAGTAGATGAAAAACCAATGCAAGCTCCCCCACATCTGTTTTACTAAATCTATCAAATAAAATAATATAAGGAAATAGTAACGCAGGGCATAATTCATGTTACATATAGACAAAACGAAGATGTTTTAAGCATAGTGTTTACCAGCTTCCTTCTGAAGAGAAGCAAAGAACAAAAATCTCTTCGAGAGAATTACGAAGAACACGGAAATTGGGGGCGTGAGACACAAGACAGATACACTTGTCTGCGTATGTATTTGGCGGTAAGCGATAAGCTTCAATAATATCCTCACAGACTCGATCCCGAAATGCAATGCAACTGACAAATATTTTTGATCCATCACCCTCTGTGCAAAAATTGTTAAGATAATCAGTAAGAGATCACCCACCACAGTTAAAACAAATGTATTCAAAACAAGCCAACATGGCAGAAAAATGAGTGCAAGATGACTTCTCCGCTAAAATAATTCCACAGCAACCAAAATAACATCACACATGGAGCAGCCACAATGCAAAGCATACAAAACTCCAAGTATACAATGTAAGGATAATCACATACCCGTCAAGACTATGGGATAGCTCCGTGGGAAACTTGCAGGGTCACTGGAAACAAACCCAGAAGAATGGAACTCCACCCCAGCAGGAAGAACACACTAACCAAAAGAAAAGAAACTGAATCATGAAAATCCTCTTGAGTTTAATATATCTAGTCTCATCCAACAAAAGAAAACAAACACTTAAAGGCTTAACCTAAATCAAGCACATTAAACTCTTAAACAGATGATTCATTTCAACATGAACCAATATAAAACGTTTAACCATCAAAAACAATTGTATAGTAAGAAAATGATTCTTTAATCTTGTCATATGAATGATTCATAAATCAAAGTAAACCTCCAAATTCAATATTCCAACTCTCAACTAATATAGCGACCTAATTGGAGGTAACTAGAAAACATGGATCCAATTCAGTACATTCTATCTCCAGTTACTAACTTCAAAATGCTTCGTTTAGCAATACAGAAGAAACCTAGTAACTAAGCAACGCTGATTCCACATTTGATCGCCGTTTAACAACAAAGCAATCACCAGCACGAACCTAAACCCAATCAAAATCAGAAATCTGGACGAGAATTGAAAAGATTATGTGGAAAACTTACAGTAGGAAGCTGAGGAGGAGGGGCAGGGTAAGGAGATTGATCAGTAGGAGGGAACTGGTCGAGAAGAGCAGGCAAGTAGAATGTTTGCATTCCATGGAATCCAAGATCTCCATCGACGGTTCGTATCTCTGGACCAAGTCCGCACACGACGAAGTACTCGAAGATCCGACCCATTGTCTTCCTCGAGATCTAAAAACTGGGTTCTAGTGCATGATCTGGGTTTTCAACGTGAGATCAATTTTGGCGGATTTCGTCGATGATGGAGAAAAGTAGTTGCTTCAATTCGGGCTCCTTTGTTTTTTTATCCAAGTCGTTCGCAATTTGTTTTCCATTTCACACAAACAATATTTTTTAGATATTTTGTTTAAAAGTTTGCAAAATAGCAAAATAATAATTTTAATTTTAGAGTTTTAAAAAATAATAATAACAGTGTTAAATTTTTTTAGGTTACCATATTTTTGATTATATTTATTTTCATATATTGATTATATTAGGGGGGTGTATTGGATTGGGGATTTTATAAGAGTTTGAGATTTTTAATAAATCCCATGTTATTCAACTAATGATTTGCAAATGTTTTTCCAAATCCTATGTTATTCAACATGGAATTTATGTAAAATCATCCAAAATCTTTTAAAATATCTTGTTATTCAATCAACAATTTGTAAAACTCATATCAATCCACTGCTATTCAAAAATTAACAAGTTTTTTTTTAAATGATTTTGAGAAAGATTTTTGGAGACTTCACATAAATTTCTAGTTAAAAACAAGGGTAAAGGAATCACACCTCTAGAGGTGGGATTTAAGAGATATTAGTCATAAAAATATATATCTATCGTCTCATACTTAAATTGTGGAATAACACTCTATCAAATTGAAGATCTTCTCTCCTTCTCTCTCTCCCTGCGACTCAACCATATTCAAATTCCAATGAACTCCTCGAATTGAAATTAGTCAATAGCTTACAAATCAAAAGAGAGACCACCCTAGCTTAAATCCTCTTCAAATTCGAGGAAAGAAGAAAAAAAAATTAAATAGTCAATTAACACATGAGAGAAAACCTTAGCTTACAAACCATTATTCATGCTTCGTAATGGCAATGGTGCCGGCGAAGAAACTATGTTTGAGGTGATTTGTTGACTCATTAACAGATCAAAATCCTTTTTTTTTTCCTTTTTCTGGCTCGAATCTGTGCCACTTTTCACAGTGATTGTTTCTCTGTTTTCAATGATCCAACGATGACACTTGATTTCTTTATAATCAATCCTTTCTGATGCTTCAAAGGGTTGTGTTAAAATATTTAGGTCAATGTGTTGTATTAAAATGATTCACGAAGATGTCAAGAGACAGCGATTTACATTCTCATTTTACACAAGGAATATGGAGACCAGGAATTGATGGAGAAGCGGGTTTTAATTTTTTTTTGCTTGAACTAACACTTGCCGGAAGCATATTATCCCAAAAAGAGCCTCAAGGATACTAACTAGAGTGCTTGAGAGTGGTGTAAAATGGGAAGCAAGTCTCATCCTAGATCTATGGAACATCTTCCTCTTCATCATTGGGAAGAGATAGAAATGATATTAGGATGAGTGATGAGAGGAAAGCTTTGACGTAGTTAGTGCAACAGAGTTAACAGAGGACCATGATGAAAATTGTTAAAAAGCTAATTTACGGCAAGAATTTTGTAACTTCACATTGTAAAGTCATTTCTTGAGTCATAAGTGAAACATGAGGTTTATGTTTGCAGGTAATCTGTTTGCAATTGCAGCTCACTGTGAGAGAAAGTGCAAGTGATCTGTTTGCAGGGAAGTTTTTGCTTGTTGGAAAGTTCAAGTCTTCAAGACAATGTTTTCAAGGCATGAAAGAAACTTGAGTTTTTGGAGGTCACGAGTAGAAGTATTTTTTCATAATCTCACAAAAGTCCCAAATCATCTGAAATTTTAATATTAAATTTTACCAAATCAACTATTTTTTTTTTTTTTGTAATTATAGAAATCCTAAAAATCACCTGAATATCCTTAAATCCTACTAAAATCCATTTAATTATAAATTCCACCAAATCACACAAAATGCATACAATACACCCCCTTAATATATATAATTTTTTTTTTTTTTTGCCACGATCTAGGAAGAATTGTTGCTTGCGAGCTCTTTGATATTAACAAATGAAGAAATCATACTAAAATATTTTTTATATACTCATTAGCAATGAAAATTTGAACTTTGTGTTACATTATATACCATTAAAATCTATTAATAAACTAGATAAATTCTTGTTTTCTCTTCATCTTCATTATTTTTTTTCTAAAAACACAACTTTATTTTATTTAAGTTTTAAACATATGACAAAAAAAAATAAAATTGAAGTAAAACCAATAACCAAACTCTAAAAACTAACTAAAATGGCACCCATTTCGGGTCTTATACTTTAGCTTCTGTTATTATATCTGCATTAACCCCATGGTATAGATACTACATCTCGGATTTTCCTAAAACTAGTAATGCCGGTTTGTTGTTTATGTTATATGTCCGGAAAGAAACTCCAAGCTTTTCTCGGGGTCCTCTTATTTTTTCAGTTCTTATGTCTAAGAGGGAATAACACCCAAAATAAATAAATACATAAACACCCAAAATAAATTAACACAGGAAAATAAAATTACAGGAAGACATAAATATTTCATAAAATAAAGTTCATAATACAATGCTAACATATTATTTTTAAAAATTATTTGACTTAAAAAATTTTTTTGTATATTTTATATTTATTTATGAAAGTTTTATCATTATAACTGATTATTGTTAATATTGTGGACTATAATGTAAATAAAAAAAGTTTTTTAAATGGATTTGAAAGACTTTGATGGAGTAGTATTTTTCTAAAACTCTTTACACATATATATATATATATATATATATATATATATAATTTTTTTTTTGTATCATTATAATCTTTTTTGTGAGTTAAATAAAATATATCTAATCGACAAAAAAGGTAAAAAGAAATGTAAAGTAAGCAACATAAAATTTGTTAAAACTTTAAAGTCTTATACTAAAACTATTAATATTGTCCTCCATATATATATATATATATTAAAAAAGAGAACATTTATAGGGTTTTTAAAAAATTAAGTATAAATATTTTAAAGATATGTTTACTCTTATTTTTAAGATAACATTTTTTAGGGTTTAAAAGGTAACATTTATAGGGTTTTTTTTTAAAAAAAGTTATAACGTTTTTAGTTAAAAAAAAAGGTATAATGTTGTTTTTTTTTTTTTTTGGTCGGCGGTATAATGTTGTTTTTTTAAGATATGTCTACTCTTATTTTTCAAACATTAGATCAAATAAAATAAACCCTCTCCTTCCTCGCAGCTTCCGTCTCGTATAACACAAGCTTCTTGACTCTGGACCACTCCTACTCTACCAATTTTCTTTCTCTTCCTATTTCCATTCTCTATCTCCGATCAAAACCAGCCCAATTCGATCGGAGAAATCTTACAATGGAACCAGATCTTCATGAGCAACAACGACTCCACAGCGTAGTCATAATCACTCTTCCACCATCCGATGATCCTTCACAAGGCAAAACAATCTCTGCTTTCACTCTCAATGACCACGATTACCCACTACAAATCCCACCGGAGGATAACCCAAACCCGAGTTTTCAACCCGACCCACTTCACCAAAACCAACAATCTCGCCTCTTGTTCTCGGATCTCTCAATGGGTTCGCCGAGATTAGTTCTGGGTCTTCTCGGATTCTCTCTTCTCGCGGTTGCTTTCTACGCCTCTGTTTTTCCTAACTCTGTTCAAATGTTTAGGGTTTCTGATGAGAGGAACCGTGATGACGATAGTTCCCGTGAAACGACGTCGTTTGTTTTCCCTGTGTATCACAAATTGAGAGCTCGAGAGTTCCATGAACGGATCTTAGCGGAAGATTTAGGTTTAGAGAATGGAAAGTTTGTGGAGTCAATGGATTTAGAGTTGGTCAACCCTGTAAAAGTCAACGATGTTTTATCTACAAGTGCTGGTTCTATTGACTCCTCCACTACGATTTTTCCCGTCGGTGGTAATGTGTATCCTGATGGGTATGTATGCATTGAATTTAACACTTTGAAATCTGAAATTTGTGTGTTCCTTAAAGCACAAGAAACCAAAGATTGTCTCTTTTGCTATTGTTGTAGGCTGTATTATACACGCATTCTTGTTGGAAAGCCTGAAGATGGACAATACTATCATCTTGATATTGATACTGGAAGTGACTTGACTTGGATACAATGTGATGCGCCTTGTACTAGTTGTGCTAAGGTAAAGATCCAGTTTTTGAGAGTTTAGGAGAAATTTTATCTGTGAAATTGCTGATGAACATTCTGGATTTAGGGAGCAAATCAACTATATAAGCCTAGAAAAGATAACTTAGTGAGATCTTCGGAGCCCTTTTGTGTAGAAGTCCAAAGGAATCAACTGACAGAACATTGTGAGAGTTGTCATCAATGTGACTATGAGATTGAATATGCTGATCATAGCTACTCCATGGGAGTTCTCACCAAAGATAAGTTTCATCTCAAACTCCATAACGGATCATTAGCCGAGTCAGATATAGTTTTCGGGTAAACCTCACTCTCTGTTAACAATTTTTTATTTTGTTACGGAATATCTGAGTGTTTCATGTTGTGACTTTGGCTTTCGTGATTTGAACTTTAAGGTGCGGATATGATCAGCAAGGACTACTGTTGAACACTCTGCTAAAGACAGACGGGATTCTCGGTCTAAGCAGAGCTAAAATTAGCTTACCTTCTCAACTTGCAAGCCGAGGTATTATCAGCAATGTGGTTGGCCATTGCCTTGCCTCTGATTTAAACGGTGAAGGATATATCTTCATGGGAAGTGATTTGGTTCCATCACACGGAATGACATGGGTTCCTATGCTTCACCATCCCCACTTGTAAGTGCTTAACGAATACCAGCATATTCTGTGAAACCTAGTAGCTTAGAATCACTTGGTTTGGATGCTTATTTGAATATATTTTGGTATATTCCCAAAAGCTTCAATCTTTGTCACTTGCATATATGCTAAGGTAATGTACATTTTTGGGTTCTTTCAGGGAAGTTTATCAGATGCAAGTTACAAAGATGAGCTATGGGAATGCTATGCTTAGCTTAGATGGCGAAAACGGAAGAGTAGGGAAAGTCTTATTTGACACAGGAAGTTCCTATACATACTTCCCTAACCAGGCTTACTCTCAATTGGTCACATCAGTAAGTAATCAAATTCAGAAACTAATCTCAACCTTTTTTAGATGAAAATCTTCTGGTCAATGATGTTTTACTATTTTTGTTGGTGAAAGCTTCAAGAAGTTTCTGATTTAGAATTAACACGCGATGATTCAGACGAAGCACTGCCTATCTGCTGGCGAGCTAAAACTAACTCCCCAATTAGGTAATTTGAGAACATTTGATCTTTTGTAAAACCATTTTGATTTCTGTGGTGAAGGAAAGATCATATTTTTAAAGAGTTATTGGTTTCGATAATATGCAGTTCCTTGTCGGATGTTAAGAAGTTCTTCAGACCAATAACTCTGCAAATAGGGAGCAAATGGTTAATCATATCGAAAAAACTTTTGATTCAACCCGAGGATTACTTGATCATCAGCGTAAGCACTTTTTTATAAGCTTTAACAATTGCAATTTTCTTCAATTTCGATTTGGCTATATATATTCGAGTTTCCGTGCATACTTATTGTCTTAATGATGCAGAACAAAGGAAATGTGTGTCTTGGGATATTAGATGGAAGCAATGTTCATGATGGTTCCACCATTATTATTGGAGGTAAAGAAAATAACATTTTATCTGTAAAACCCAAAATTTTCTTGTCTGAATCACAATTATGCAACATGGAACTTATGAGCTACATCTTTTGTTTTGTTATTGCAGATATATCGATGCGTGGACGCTTGATCGTGTACGACAACGTGAAACAGAGAATCGGATGGATGAAATCAGATTGCGTTCGGCCCAGTGAGTTTGATCACAATGTACCTTTCTTTCAAGGCTGAAGGATCCATGATTCTTACATAAGTGTATAAACCTGACACATACACGCTTGTATAATAGTAGCTAGGCGTGAATTACATATTGTGTAACATAAAATGAAAAAGACTAATCAAATTTTGATCTGTAATATATTAGTCCAATCCTGTTAATAATAATACTATAAACTAGATATGATTAAATATCATATATGTTCTTAATTATCAAATATAGTAGAAAAAATGCTGAAAATTGTTAGTGGTGTTCAATCCAGTTTATAGTTGAGTTTGAGATAGCTTAAGATAATCGGTTTCAATTCGTATTATAGTTTTAATCATATATACAGTTCATAAAGAGTATAATTTTGACATATTTCACACAAAATGTTTTTTAAAAATAATGTAATTTTATACCATAGTCTTCTAAATACACTAAAACAGAGGATAAAGTCACTAATCTCTTGGGACTGCGGAGATTAGACTCCAACGACTGAGTAGTGTAGAGTCGCCGTCTGTGTGAGTAGATGTGCAGGAGGTGATGCGGTTGGCGATCAACTTGTCTATTGCCTGAGCAGTTTGAAGAGGAGATCTCGGCAGGAATTGAATGTTTCATTCTATTTAGATCTATTAAACAATGGCTTGAGCAATCATATCACTAGCCACTTGAGTAACAACAATGAAAGACTACATTGAAAATACTCCACCAACACAATGCTTATGACAATTTGCAAGGTTCTTGGATTTAAGTAACAAGCTCTCCTAAGTTGCTTCTAATTACAGCGTCACACTCAAAACTACATTGAACACCATCAACAAAGGAGTTTTACGATCCCCTCTCCCAAAGTCAGTCTTCTTGCTGCTAAACCAAGTAGATACTCCTCTTTAGTCAAGAAAACAATCATTGGAGAAAATCAGTAAAATTCACTCACTGTAATATTCTTCGATCAACACTATAAATAAAATAAATAAATTTGGATGGTTAAAGCCCATGCTTCTTGGGCCTTACGTAAGCGCTGAGAATCTTAGTTAGGTCAAACTTCGAGAGATTTTCCATATACTCCCTCTGTTTTTTAAAAGTTGTCGTTTTAACTGTATTTGGACAAATTAAGTTTATGTATACAATAACTATATTAACCTCATAAAAATGACAAGTAATTATTTACAAATAATTTGTGTTCAATAAAATGAGGGTAATTTGGGTAGTTATTGACATAAATTACATTATTACCTTAAAACGACAACTAATTTAAAACAAAAAAAAAGCTCTAAAACGACAACTATTCGAAAACGGAGGGAGTAATATATAAAGAGTCTCCGCAATTTGTTTTCATGAAGTATTTGTCTGTTTAGAAATGAATAGAGAAAGAACTTTAGATTCTACCCCTTGTGATCTATTTCTCGAGATAATCTCGAGATTACCTGCAAAGTCAATTGGGAGGTGTCGTTGCGTGTCCAGGCTATGGGGGTCCATGATTCGCGGTCCATATTTCACTGAGTTGTTCTTGACCAGGTCTTCGGCTCGTCCACGTGTCTTATTTGCTGTCAAAAGAGACCGTGAGTGGCTCTTCTTCTCGTCGCCTCATCCTCAGAATCTATATGAGAAGTGGCCTCTTGTAGTAGCCACCGATTTTCATACCAAGTTCTCTGAAGACATAAACGAATACATTTGTAGATATTCGTCTGGTTTGATCCATTTCTCTGATAGGTGGATCTCAAAAGAGGAGGTGATATGTAACCCTATCACGGGACAGTATACGATCTTACCTAAACTGATGTCGTACGGAGTGTCGAGAAGCGTTGTAGTATTTGATCCGATTGACAAGCATCATAAGGTATTCCGCATGAACTCTGTATGTTATAATGAAACGGTTCATTATATTATGACATTAGGAACTGAAAAATTGACATGGAGGAAGATCCAATGTCGTCCCTTAAGCTATAGGGATGGGCATGAAGGGATATGCATCAATGGGGTTTATTATTACTTTGCTGTACGAACTGACAAAGAGTACTATGAAACGCATGTGATAGTTTGCTTTGATGTTAGGTCTGAGATATTCAAGTTTATTGAGGTGGAATCCTTTTATAATTCGCAATTGATGAACTATAAGGGTAAATTAGTTGCTATTAATTTGACGTATAACGACTCTGGTGGAAGGCTTCACTTTGAGTTGCATACGTGGGTTCTTGAGGATGTTGATGAGAAACATGAATCGTCAAAATGTGTCAATAGCAATAGAGTTGCATACGTGGGTTCTTGAGAAGGAATTCATCAAATTTATCTTCTTTAGCAATAGAAAAATCAAAGAAATCACGGAAAATTTATTTTTGCTTTATGTGAATGTACATAATGAAATGCAACCGATATTTTCCTTGCGCAGTTTAGCGAGCGACAGGGTTCACTTCAGTATCAAAGGTCATGGTCACTTCTCTCGAACTCACTGAACCCATGTTCTGACTTTTCCCTCCCCTTGAGTTTTCTAAAGTTATACATTCGGTTAGTTCGGTAACAACTTGAGACATGGTCGGTCTTGTCGTTGAAGTATCATTTACACAAGTCATTGCTAGCTCCACAAACTTCCAAACAGAATCAGAGTGGTACTCTCCCTTGAGACTTGGATCTACAATTTTTCTAATATCTCCTTTGGTAATCATTAATTTTACCCATTCTGCTATGTGTGGCTTTTCACGTCTCTGCTCAATCACGGGCTGATTTGTTATGATCTCCAATAAAACAACCCCGAAACTATACACATCACTCTTCTCTGTCAACCAATTTGTGTTGTAATATCTGCAAGACATTATGTAAAATATGCATGGTGAATTTTTTTTGATCATTTGAATTTAAGAATAAATAAAACAAAGATGTGTGTGAAATACTCTGGATCTAGGTAACCAATAGTTCCTGCCACAACTGTTGAGACATGACTTTCTCCTTCATTTAGAAATGATCTCGAAAGTCCAAAGTCGGCAAGTTTGGCTTGGAAGTGTTCGTCCAACAATATGTTTGCGGTTTTGACATCTCTATGAACAATTGGTGGTCTACATCCTTTATGCAAGTACTCCAAACCTAGTGTGACAAATTCATTTGGACCATTATTTATCATATAAAACCAACGTATTTAAGAGAAAAGGAATAGGTTCATAAAGCTTTATTAACCTTGTGCGGCCTCCACTGCTATTTGTAATCTAGTTTCACACTTTAAAACATCATCACCGCAGTTCCCTGTGTGTTTTAACAAGGACGTTAGCTTATGACTAAGAAGGATTTGTTACATGTTTTTGTTGGATCGACAACGGATTAAGGTTAGGTTTCTGATATAATATTTAAATTTGGTTTTACCTGAGAAACACTCTTTTAAGTCTCCATTAGCCATATATTCGTAGACGAGAGCCAATTCCTTCCCTTTTTCGCAGTATCCAACTAGGCTTACCAAATTCTTGTGATGAACTCTCAAAAGAAGTTCAACCTAAAAAAACCACAAAAATTTTCAAATCTATAGTCCATAAATTAATATTTTGGTGTTATAAGTACCTCTGCTTTGAACTGTTTATGGCCATGCTTTGAAGCGTGTGAGAGTACTTTAACAGCAACTTGCTCAGTACCATTTACATATCCATGATAAACCATACCGAACCCTCCTTTCCCAAGAACACTTTTAAAGTTATTTGTCATTTCAGTAACTTCCGCGTAAGTAAATCTTTTCTTTTTCGTTATCCTTGGTGGCTCGGATGATCTTGAGGTTCTATCATTTTCTGCAACGCAAAATTTAGTATGATTTTGTAGTTTCTTCTAGTGCATAGTACTTATCAGAGCTTGTGAGTTTGCCACAAATTAGTACCTTTACTCCTTGATGGATTTTTCTTTCTAAGAACCAAAAACAAAACCAATGCAGCTATAAGAACAGCTATTAAAGCAACTGATGAGACAATCGGTACAATTATACTCTTTTTGGGATGTCCACCTACTCCATGTTTGTTTCCACATGGTCCTTTTGTACAAAGAAGCTTAGGGTTGCCTTCAACACTATGAATTAAAACTTCAATATACTTTTTGATCAAACCTATGATAATCATCAACTGAAGATAGTATAATAAATACTTACTTCAATTTCAATCCTTTCTTCTGTATAAACTTTTCAGGAAGTTGACCACTAAAATTGTTTCCACTTAAATTTCTGTTAAGGTATAAAAAGAGATATTATACAAGGAGAGAACTTATAGGAATAGTTAAAAGTTAAAACACATTATTATGTTTCGTACTGTCTAAGAGACTTACATGATCAAGAGCGATTTTATGTCAGCTAGAAACTCGGGCACATCCCCGGCCAAGTCGTTATTTGACAAATCCCTGCCATTTAATTTTTTAAAAAGAAATGCTTCATCACATAGGACAACATAAAATGTTTGCTTTTGTTCATGTGTTTGTGTGATACTTACAACTCTTGTAAATGGGTCAAATTCTGGATGGAAGGTGCAATGATCCCGGTTAGTCCACTTGAAGACAAGTTTCTAGTGATACGTTCATGAAAATGTTTCAATTGTGATATACTTATAATAGAGAATTTTACTTTAATTACGATACGGTGATTGAAAATCTTACAAGAAAGTGATTGTTGGTGGAATGGAACTATCAGAGTTGCTGCATTTCAAACCAGCCCACAAAAGCTGTTCGGGGACACATGGATCTCCTTGCCAATTAATTCTACTCAATCCATAAGCAGTTTGGATCTTCTTGATAGCAATCACTGGCATTGCATAGTTAATAATATATCAAGAATCAAACACATGCAAAGCTACAATTCATATGTATAAAAATGTAAATTTACACACCTTCTTCTTGGTTTGTTTCTGATTGAGGAAAATCAACCACTGTAAAAAGTTCAATAGCATTGATGAGAGGAGGAAGAGTTGACTTTGTTGTTTTCACTAGCTGCAAGAGGCAACTCCCTCCTTTACATGTCAATTTCGAATCGGGTTGGGGGCTCATAGTATCTATACTTAACATTTTAGGACTAAAAGGTCCATAATAATTTTTTCCATTCAACAAAACATTGAATTCCCTGGTCTCGTTGGCTAACAAAGTTTGAAGCTCTGCGAAGTGAAGGTAAATGTGAAACCGTGTGGTAGAATCCTTTAAGCTCCACGGAAATTCCCATGTTCCATTGTCATTCACACGTGTTGCAGCCGATGCCATTGCACCTTGTGGTAGATCAAAACCATTTGAAGTGTTTACATTGAGAGTGGTAGTTACAAGTGTCCACTCCTCATATGAGAATGGGAACCATCTACGGTCGTTGAGATCATCGGGGTACCTATAACTATCTTGTATTAGACATATATAGAAAAAACCTCAAAGGTGTTTGGCATCAAAGAAAGATTCAAATTATTTTTTTTTATCTTTCCTCATTATATTTCTCTTCCTACTCTATGGCATCCCTTTCACAAATTAAAGTTTACTTACCGTAATACGGTCCTTGAATCGTTAAGATATCCTCTAAAATAGAGGTTCAAGGAGCTCCCAGCGGCACTAATGTAAGTATCACTTCTTAATGGTCGTAGCTCCAAGGTTGATATCATCGGCGTAGTTGTTCCTGTCTTAACAAGACAAATATCCAAAGTGCTTGACCAAGACATGTGAATCATCTCCACGAACACACCACCTCCGGTTGCATTAAAATTCACCGTTGTCAACTTATTAGGGCCAATAAATAGATCAAAGTTTGGGAGAGTATTACGACCATCGTAATTTCCATATAAGAAAGATGCTCTAATCAAGTAATTTGTTCCTTTTGTGACCTTCAGGTTATAACAGTTCCGTTCTCCATTTGGAAAGTATCTCAGAGTTACAAAAGCCTTTTCGAAGTTTCGCTCTGAATCCTTACTGACTCGACCGTTCTGTCCACTCTCGATGAAACTAGAATCCGAAGTGAATGTTAATCCAGTAGATGGATTGGTATATGAAGACCCATCAGGTAACAGACCACAATCCAAAGTGATGAATCCTAATACAATATTCAACCAAAAAAAAAAGAATCCTAATAAAACAAGGAATCAATGAGAATAAGGGAAAAAAAAAAAAAAAATTATGAAAACACAAGCAGAGGTTTCTTAATTTGAAAGTTTAAAAGATAATAGTATCTAATACCTTTCTGATCTTGAGCCTGAACAACATGTATAAAAGCAAATGTGATGATGGACACACATAAAACTCCATGAAAATACTTCTCCATTTTTCCTATTTTTGGAGGATAATTAACTACCTTGATGTCTTTTTAAGTTCTGAAATATTAATCTATGTCACGTTATGATCAAGTGGACAGTAGTTAAAGAAGCTAAACCCTTAGATTGTCAACTTCCAAAATAAAGTAAAGCAAATATGTCTACAAACCCTTAACTTTCTAAGATTTGCAATAGCAACCGTTATTTATAGAACTTAATGATTTCACTACATTATATAATTCGATTTTTTGAGGAGCCGTCTTCTAATTTCTAACCTTTTAATACAAAATGATCTCTCCTTTAGCCAAAATTATGGTTCTTCCGAACAGGAAACTTTGGTTACAAGTAAGAGTCATTTCAAAGTTTTGTTATCCGACTGGGTTTATATTGTATTTTAACATATTAAGAGCTTACTCGAAAAATCGACAAAGTTTATTGTTCTCTGTGCCAAAAGCAAAAAGAATAGAGAGTTTCCTAAAAGATGCTTCTAACAAGTTGGTATAGAAAATTAGTCATTTGTGTTGGGGACATTAAGTTAAGTCAACTCCATCTCTTCATATATAGCTGACCCTTACCTTCATAGTTTTCATTCGAAGAACATATGCAGATAAGGTAAGTTACACTGCGAGTTATTAATTAGTTTTATAGCATATGAAGAACATGTCAACGAGAGATAAATAATGTTATTTTGAGACATGGATCCAACTCCAATGATTCTGACTTTTTAAGAAAAAAAGGTTAAAACCACCCAATTTTGAAAACATTTCGAAAAAATACCAAACCTTTACATTGGACTTTAATATACCAAACTCTCTGTAAAACATTTCTAAAAAGCTACTCTGTTAACACGAAGTGAACGGAGTTATAACAAAGGTATGTTTTCATCTTAATGAAAAAAATTCTTAAACCCTAAAATTCTTAAATTGTTGCAAACTAAAACAATAATAAAACCAAGCCTAGCTAGATTCTCAGTTCAATCCGTAGAACAATTGCTACATCGTTTCTTTATAATATCACCCCTAACGTATAAACCCCTTGTTTGATCCATAGAACAATTGCTACAACTTCCTTATACGAACGCATATCTGGAAATCTCTGTAGAGGTCTATAGAGAACAAGTAAGTTTTCTAACTCTTAAAAGGAGAAGTTAGAAATAGATGATGATAGTTCACCTAATGTATAACTTTGTCCAATTATTTATATATTTAAAAATGTTATATATATATATATATATATATATATATATATATATTCAGTAAAACATATAATATATAAATATGTCAATTATGTTGTACCATATAGGTATATGATATTTTTGTCAAATTAAGATATTTCATAAATTTCATTTATTGAATTTTGTCCATGTTAATATATGTGTCAATATAAGCTGATGTGTATTTTTTACTTTAATTTGATTGATTATTTGATTGTACTTTTTAAATGAGATATCATCTTCTAATTAATGATAAGAGAGAAAAGAAACAAAAGTGATTGTACATGGAGGCACACAAAAAAAAAAGAGTGATTGTACACATCTTGTGATTAGTGGATTAATTAAGAATATAATTATTTAATCAAATCTATGTAGTGCAAAATCAGATTTTTTGGCAAACGTGATTATATAAAAAACAAATTTAATGGAAACATAAATAAATACAACTAAAACAAAATAAGTCTCTCCGTGTGTGATACATCAGCATTTTTGTGTTACGAGAGGTTGACAATTCATTAAAAAAATTGTAACCAATCAAAACATAAAGTTAAACTCTTAGTACAAAAATTACAAAAAAAATCCTTTAAAAGACTAAACGTGTGACCCAAGTTGTGCAACCAATCATAAACCTTAATTTCAATCAATTCCTCCTTTGTTCTAGTCATTGATTGTCTAGGACAGTCCTGCACAACGGACAAGTGGTTTTACGCTTGAGCCACTCCAAAAAACATCGATTGTGAAAGACATGAGAACAAATCATCCATGTTAGGTCGATAGGTTTCGGACCGGCCGGAGAGATTTTCAAAACAGATGGAACATGAATCAGTTTCCAATATATTTTATGGGTATATATACATAATCAGTACAAAATTGAAGATTTTCTTGATTAGACAATTACATATTTAGTGTTTAAAAATTCAATAATCTGGTACGACATTCATTTAAGAAAAATCTCAAGGAAAAAAAAAAGATTTGTTTCTATTAGTTCATTAGGTGAAATTCTTTTGGAAAAAAAATTAAAAATCTATATATATAATGGAAGAGTTTTCTCTCCATCTAGGGTGTCCACATCAGCATCCATATCATCATGTTTAACTTAAAATGAAAAGTAATTCATTTCTAGAAAATACACATTTAAAATTTGAGAATATATTTTTTAATATTAAAGTATCAATTCATGATACCGATTAAATAATAAGAAGGATTGAGTACATATTATTGTTTATAATTATAATGTAATATAAATTAATAAATTTATCTACTTTATTAATATTTTCTAAATTTAAAAGGGGTGTTTAAAAAAACAATGAATACCTAAAAAGAAAAAAAAAACAAATATTAATCAGTGTTTACTAAATTAACAGATATTAAAAAAAAATTAAGGTGATTTGAAATAAAACAAAAAACTATCCTAAACATCATAAATAAAAATAAAATAATCTAATCGAATAGTAAAACTATGTAATAATAATATTTGAGAATTCTTTTTGGAAATTAGAATAGTTTTAATTGGAAATTGAGAGTTTTTAATTAGAAATATGAAGGATTTTTTATTTATTTTAAATTAACCTATTTTAAAATTAGAATAATTTGTATGGTTTGTATGATATATATGAGAAAAATCAAAATTAAGAATACTACGTAGAATCATAATATACGCCAAATTATATATGTGAAAAGAAAATTTTGTATTTTTCAATTGGTAAAGATAAAATGCAAAATTTGACGTTGAAATTCGATGTTTGTGAATTAGATTGAGCTTATATATGAGATTTGTTATCTAAAAAATAATTTTAAATACACCAAAACATGGTGAAAAAAAACTTATAACAAAAACTTTTCCCAGATATTCGGATGTTCACTTTAATAAAAATATTATACAACTTATAAACAAAAATTGAGTATTGAAAGATAGGAAACAGGAAATAGATATAATCTATCTTGAAAACTAATTTATAATTGTATATATGTAATTATATAAGGTGAAAAGAGAGTAGATGTGGAGAAAAGACATGTAAATCATAGAAAATAACGAGAGAAATTGTAGTGAAAAATAGGAAAAATGTTTTACTATTCTCTAGATAGATAATGCATATGAGTAGAGTAAACTTTTTTAAAATTCAAATGATTATATTTATGCTCAAAGATTTACAAAAGTTTTAAACTAAAATCCCGCGTGTAATCTAGTTGGTTATAATGTTAATCTTTGCGAAATAACATTCTTTTTTTGTAAACTGAACCGGAACATGTTGATTGTTGAGTTATATAGTAAAAATTAAAAACAGTTATGATAAACATCGTAAATAGAAACAGTATAAATATGTTAATGTAAAAGTAACTATAAATATAAAGTTTACATTTAGACATTTGATAAACTCCATTTAATAATAAGAATAACAAAATGTGTAAATATAAGTTGATGTGTATTCATTTTATATTAAATTTGATTTTGTTTTTCTGAACAAATTAGAAATTCATGTATCATTATCAAAAAAAAATTAAAACATTATGGGGAAAATGGTCATTTAATTCCCCTACTATTTGAAATTGACACTTTTATTCCCAAATTTTCGTGTGAACAAATTAATTCCCTAATGTGTAGTTGACTTAGCACTTTTGGAAAAAAAATAGTCACCGTCAATTAGTTAACATCGACGTTAATAGCTCGATTAAAAATCTCATAAACCCTAAAAAAACGTTTGTCATTTAAAGTGATATCTCATTTTTAAGTTTGTCATTTAAGGTGATATCTCCTCGTTACTGCTAACGTTGAGCTTTTGGGCTATAAAACTATGGCTTCATCTCCTCAACTCGATCGATCATCAAATCGACATCAAAAACAACAAATCCTTCTTTTCTCTTATTCTCTTGCTTGTGTCTAAGAGTGCACAACATTGCTAACATTTGGTTGGCTTTTTTGATTTTGGGTGCTGCGAATCAAAGGAAAAACAATTTTACCGTGAGACTCTAATCATCATCAAAACGTTCACACTACGAAGCAATTTTTGAGCTAATGAAAGAAACCATCAAAGAAAAAGTCTTGAGCAACACATGGCTTTCCTCTCTCACTCCATTTGCTAGCTTTTTAAATTATTTACCTAGTTATTGGACAATTTGAAAAGCTAGCTACTCGAGTGCGAGAGGGAACCCATCTCTTTTTTTTTTGTCAACAAAGGGAACCCATCTCTTGGATCCAAAATTTGGTATCTGATTTGGTATCTCGAATCCTCGAAATCTAATTTGGAGTTTCAAGTGTTTATCGAAATCAGATTTTTTATTTTTTATTTTTTATTTTTTTTCTTTTTAAAAAATGGACATAACCCACTAAAAAGCCCATATTTCTTTAATATAGTAAAGATTGAAAAGCCTAGTCCAATAGAAGTTGGAAAATATATTGTCCACTGACCACTGTCCAACAAAGATGTCGGTTAATTTCAGTTTTGCAAATAAATAACCGAACTAACCGAGAATCGAACCGAACCGAACCAATACGAAACCGAACCGAAGCGAACCGAATGTCGGTTTAATTTGGCAAGTTTTTGAAGTCCAAAAACCGAACCGACCGAAAACCCGAACTCCCAAGCCTAGATGTGTGGTCCCTCTCTCCTCTTTACATAACCGACCGACTTTTCGGCGGTCACGTCAGCTTTGTATCCTCCACCACGTCAACACAAAACACGTCAAGCTCCACGCCATCCATCCAACCACCGCAACCGCTAATCGCAAAGTCGAACAAGTCGTAAACTTCACCGACTTCGTACTCTATCGGCTCCAAAACGACTTCTTCGCCGTTGGATGGCGAAGCCATGAATCTTGGCGGCAAACCAAGCTCATCGTCAGAAGCTTCTAGAAGATAAACCAACTTAACCATCGAATCTTCACTACTTGAAGTCTTGTCCTCCGTCGCCGGCGCCGATATAATCTCCTCCTCTAAACTTTTGACCACAGATTCAAGTCCCGGAACCTCACCGTCGCTAGAGTCTGGTACGTCAAACATGTTTAAAAGATCCGCCATGTGTTCCAGATCATGCCAATCAAGAACCGAGTTCATCGAGTTACTCGACTCTAGCGTGTTGACTTGGTTTAGCTCATGGACGTCGTCCGAGATTCTCTCTGTTTCTCGGCTCTTCTTCATCGGTGGAGATTCGGGTACGGAAGAGTTCATGTTGAAACGTTCACGCTTCTTCTCTATCTTAGCCATTGGAAACTATGTAATGTTAAGGTTCTCAGATAAATCAGATGGTTGAGTTTTTATACTACTCTTATTTTACATTGAGATTGAGTCGTTTATTATTTCTGTATTTAAAATCTGTAAAAGCAAAACTACATATTAATGAAAAATGGCAAATGTTAAAAGTATATAAAAACAATTTTTTGTTTTGTTAAGGAAAATAATCATAGTTGATTTGACAAAACAAAACAACTGTTTTTTTTCTTTTGACATTTGCCATTTCTCAATAATATGTAGTTTTGCTTTTATAGATTTTAAATTGAAAAATAATAAACCACTCAATATAAAATACGAGTAGTATGAAAATAGTTGATTTGACAAAATTAATTTAAAGGAAACAAGTTTAGATCTTTGATCGGTAACTTGCAAAATTATTTGATTGTTCACTCTTTCACTTAATTTATCGTTTTAATTTATATATACAACGATTTTACCATTTTACTCTTTCATTAATCCAACCAATATTAAGCCCATTCTGATGGGACCACCCTACCTAATTCATTATCTCTTTTCCTCTAACAAAATGTATTTTTGTTAAAGTATCCAGTAAAATGTATAGTTTTTTTTTTGTTAATCAAAGTAAAATGTATACTTAAATAGAAAGAAACTCAAGTATATATCAGGTAAATAAAAGCGACCGTTCTTCTTATCTAATTTAATATCGACTGTAGTTGATAGTTGTAATGGGAAGCTTCTTTGAAATTTTATTGTAAACATAAACATCGTGATATTATAATCAAAACTAGGTGACTGCCCGCGCATAATGATGTATGAATGGTAAAATCATGTGAGATGAGGGATTGTTTAGGTAGTATTTTTTAGTGTAAAAAAAAATATGGTAAAATGTTTAGGGTTTAATTTAATAAAATATGGTAAATGATGAAATTTAAAAAATTCAATAATATTATAAATGCTAAGAAAATAATAATAAATCATCTTTTAAACCTATTCACCAAGATGACTTATGGAAAAGTTCATCACTCCATGGCATTCTCCTTGCGTGTGATGATAGGTACTTGATCGTTTTCAGGATTTCTGACATCCGATTTAGAACACCATAAACAGTGAATGTTCAGTCGCCAACTTTAGAGTTTTGATTGTAAACAGGAAAAAAACAAAAAATACTTACCAACAAAGCATCTAGTCGGTAATACTGAGATCCGGATTCAACATAATCCTCGTACATCCGGTAACGTTGGTACAACTCCACCTATGTTCCTGTGATAGCTCTAATTTCACAAACTTGATAATACATATCACTGTGTTACGTGAACGACGCTTCCATAAGTCATAGAACTCGACTGCAAGGTCACCCGTCAAACGACACTCTAGATGGATACACCTAATTTTAAGATTTGAAGAAGTCATAAGACTTTATATTCTGGTTTAAATCTTTAAAAAAATAGTGACTTACTCAGTATCACGTAAACCAAAGCACAACTCAAAATATCCTCCTTGAGAATGTTCCACGGAAGGAACAAAAACCAACTCTCTCACGTTGAGAATTTTGCCAATAACATCTATGAAACACACACATGAATAATACAGTCAGAACATGAATCGCAAATAAACTCCAAAAGCACAAATAAATTCATAAATTAGGCTTACCAACGCAAATATTCGGGTTAACAATACCACTCAATATACTCACAAACTCAGTTAGATTGAAATAAGTTCTACTGGAGCACATATTAATACTTTGCACTAAAGTGTCCGAACGAAACACAATCTTGAATCTATTCGGTACTGGTCTCAAGATGCTGTTAACCCGGGATACATCAAAAATTTTAATGCTCACCCACTCATCGATTATCAATCTTGAAAAATAATTATCAATTAATTCATCACGAACAACGGCTTAAATTTGGGTGAACTGCAAATGAAATGTTAAAGAAAAAAACAATTCAATTTAATATCGAAAACATGTATAGAAGGTAAGTTATTAAAATACTAACATGCTCGTCACCCAAAATCATATTGAGCTCTCTACCCGAGCCACGCGAAACAGACCAACAATTCAAATCTTCACCGAAACAGACCACTCACCCATGTTAGGGTTAAGAGACGTAATATGAAAATAACCACCATCACATGAATCAGAGGTAAAAGGTATCATTGTAGAACCCATATCAAAAGATTACTCGGCTAAACAATCCAATGAGGTATAAACGCGCGATAATAAGATGCTAATCATAAAAAAAAAACAAAAAACAAAAATTTCAAGACAATAAGAAAACAACGAACGTCATCATTTTATAGCATTCTCTTTGCATGTGACGATAGGTACTTCGTCTTTTTCAGGATTCCTGACACCCGGTTTATAACATCAGAATCAGTTAACGTTCCGTCGAAAATTTTATAGTTTTGATTGTGGACGACAAAACAAATAAAAAAGTAATTACCAACAAAGCATCTCATTGGTAATATTGAGATCCGGATTCAACATAATTATCAAAAACTCATCAATCAACAAATGATTTCTACGTTTATCAAAAGCTCTTTCATTAGACTCCAGAAAATCGTTATTTTACTCATGTTTTTTTGTTATCTTTGTTATAGCCAAACTCATCTTCAGTAAATGATGTATACGCTTATCAAGAACTCTTTCATCAGACTTCAAAAAACCATCAACTTAGCTCCTTTTGTTTTTTTTTTCTAATTATAGTTATAGCCAAAATCATAAATCAGAAAGTGATTATTACGTTTAATAACAATTCTTTCATATGGCTCCAAAAAACCGTCAATTTTGCTCATTTTTTTTGTTATCATGGTTATAGCCAAACACATAAATCAACAAATAATTTCTACATTTATCAAGAACTCTTTCATTAGGTTATAGAAAAGTATCTATTTTGTTCTTTTTTTTTGTTACAATTGTTATAGCCAGAAGAAAACCGTCAATTTTTTTTTTTTGTTATCATGGCTATTGCCACAAACTCATCAATTAGCAAATGATTTCTCTGCGAATCAATAACTTTAACATCAGGCTGCAAAAAATCTTCAATTTTGATCATTTTTCGTAATAAAAGTCATACTAAAACTTTTTAATCAGCAAATTATTTTTACGTTTACCAAAAGCTCTTTCATTAGACTGCAGAAAACCGTCAATTTTTTCATTTTTCGTTATAATGATCATGCTAAAACTTTTCAATCAGCAAATTATTTTTACGTTTATCAAGCGCTCTTTCATTAGACTGCAGAAAACCGTCAGTTTTTTTTTTGTTTTGTTATCATGGTAATAGCTAAACTCATCATCTACAAAAGATTTATACGTTTATCAAAAGCTTTTTCATGAACCTGTAATAAACTGTCACTTTAGCTCATTTTTTCTTTATCATTTTTGTAGCCAAACTCATCAATCAACAAATGATATCTACGTTTATCAAGATCTCTTTCATCGGACTACAGAAAGTCGCCAATTTTGTCTCTCTTGTATTTTTTATTATGGTTATAGCAAAACTCATCAATGAACAAATCATTTTTACGTTTACCAAGAGCTCTTTCATTACGTAGCAAAAACGTCAATTTCGCTCCTTTTTTTTGTTATCATGGTTATAGGCAAACTCATCAATCAGCAAATTGTTTCTGCATGAGGATGCAGAAAATCGTTATTTTTCTCATGTTTGTTGGTTATCATTGTTATAGCCAAACTCATCAATCAACAAAGGATTTCTACGTTTATCAAGAGCTTTTTCATGAAGTTGAAGAAAACCATCAACTTTGCTCATCATGTTCTTTTTAATCAATGATTATAGCCAAACACATATATCAGAAAATAATTTCTACATTTATCAACATTTCTTCATGAGGCTGAAAGAATCCGTCAATTTTGTTCTTTTATTTTGTTATCATTGTTATAGTCAAACTCATCAATATCGGCAAATAATTTCTACATTTATCAATAGCTCTTTCTTCATCCTGGAGAAAACTGTCTATTTTGCTCTATTTTATTGTTATCATTGTTATAACCAAACTCATCAATCATCAAATGATTTATACGTTTACTAAAACCTCTTACATTAGATAGTAGAAAACCGTCAATTTTGCTCCTATTTTTTTTTTTATGGCTATAGCCAAACTCATCAATCAACAAATTTCTAAGTTAATCAAGAGCTCTTTCGTTAGGCTGCAGAAAACCTTCAATTTGCTCATTTACCATTATAATGGTTATTGCAAAACCCTTCAATCAGCCAATGATTTTTACGATTATCGAGAGCTCTTTCATCAGACTGCCAAAAATCGTCAACTTTGCTCTTTTTTGTTAGAATGGGTATAGTTAAACTCTTCAATCGGCAAATGATTTCTACGTTAATCAAAGACCTCTTTCATCAGACTGCGAAAAGACGTTAATTTTGCTTTTTCTTTTTTTTTTGTTATCTTGGATATACCCAAACTAATCATCAACAAATGACTTCTACGTTTATCAAGAGATTTTTCATGAGCCTTCAGAAA
>NW_003302555.1:25110284-25113261 GCF_000004255.2 Arabidopsis lyrata subsp. lyrata
AATAATTATTACGTTTACCAAGAGCTCTTTCATTACGTTGCAAAAAACGTCATTTTTGCTATTTTATTTGTTATCATAGTTATAGTCGAACTCATCAATTAGCAAATTATTTCTAAATTTATCGAAAGCTCTTTCATCAGGACGCAGAAATTCGTTATTTTCTCCTGTTTAATTGCTTCATTGTTATAGCCAAACTCATCAATTAACACACGATTTCTATGTTTATCAAGAGTTTTTCATGAAGTTGGAAAAAACCGTCAACTTTGCTCATCTTGTTCTTTTTAATCATGATTATAGCAAAACACATAAATTAGAAAATAATTTCTACTTTTATCAACATTTCTTCATGAGGCTGAAATAAACCGTCAATTATGTTCTTTTATTTTGTTATCATTGTTATAGTCAAACTCATCAATCGACAAATGATTTCTACATTTATCAATATCTATTTCATCAGGCTGCAGAAAACTGTCTATTTTGCTCTCTTTTATTGTTATCATTGTAACCAAACTCATCAATCAGCAAATGATTTATACGTTTACCAAAACCTCTTATATTAGACAGTAGAAAATTGTCAACTTTGCTCCTATTTTTTTTTTTTGTATGGCTACAGCCAAACTCATCAATCAGCAAATTTCTAAGTTAATCAAGAGCTCTTTCGTTAGACTGCAGAAAACCTTCAATTTTGCTCATTTACCGTTATAATTGTAACCAAACTCATCAATCAGCAAATGATTTATACGTTTACCAAAACCTCTTATATTAGACAGTAGAAAATCGTCAACTTTGCTCCTATTTTTTTTTTGTATGGCTACAGCCAAACTCATCAATCAGCAAATTTCTAAGTTAATCAAGAGCTCTTTCGTTAGGCTGCAGAAAACCTTCAATTTTGTTCATTTACCGTTATAATGGTTATTGCAAAACTCTTCAATCAGCCAATGATTTTTACATTTATCGAGATCTCTTTCATTAGACTGCTAAAAAGCGTCAACTTTGCTCTTTTTCTGTTAGAATGGTTATAGCTAAACTCTTCTATCGGTAAATGATTTTTACGTTTATCAAAGATCTCTTTCATCAAACTGCGGAAAGCCGTCAGTTTTGCTTTTTCTTTTTTTTGTTATCATGGATATAGCGAAACTCATCATCAACAAATGATTTCTACGTTTAGCAAGAGCTTTTTCATGAGCCTGCAAAAAAACTGTCAATTTTGCTCATTTTTTTGTTATCATTGTTATCCTTTTTTTTTTTTTTTTTTTTGTCAAACTGTTATCATTGTTATCCAAACTCATCAATCAGCATATGATTTCTACGTTACGTTAATCAAGATATCATTAATCGGACTGCATAAAGACGTAAATTTTATCTCTCTTGTTTGTAATCATTGTTATAGCCAAATTCATTAATGAGCAAATAATTTTTACGTTTATCAAGACCTCTTTCATTACGTTGCAAAAAACAGTCAGTTTTGCTCCTTTTTTATTATCATGGTTATAGCCAAACTCATCAATCAACAAATTATTTATACGCGTATTAAGATCTTTTTCATCGGATTGCAGAAACCATCAATTATGCCCCTTTTTCCGTTATAATGGTTATAGCAAAACTCTTTAATCTGCAAACGATTTCTACGTTTATCAAGAGCTCTTTCATTAGACTGCAGAAAACCGTCAATTTTTTTTTTGTTATCATATTAATGGCCAAACTCATCATCTGCAAAAGATTTATACATTTATCATAAACTTTTTCATGAACCTGCAGAAAATTGTCACTTTTGCTCATTTTTTTCTTTATCATTGTTGTAGCCAAATTCAGCAATCAAGAAATGATATCTACGTTTATCAAGATCTCTTTCATCGACTAAAGAAAATCGTCAATGTTGTCTCTCTTGTTTTATTTTTAATGGTTACAGCCAAACTCATCAATGAACAGATAATTTTTACGTTTACCAAGAGCTCTTTCATTACGTTAAAAAAATGTCAATTTCGCTCTCTTTTTTTTTTTGTTACCATGGCTATAACCAAACTCATCAATCAGCAAAATATTTCTACACTTATCGAAAGCTCTTTCATCATGACGCAGAAATTCGTTATTTTTCTCCTGTTTTTTTGTTAACATTTTTATAGTCAAACTCATCAATCAACAAACGATTTCTACGTTTATCAAGAGCTTTTTCATGAAGTTGAAGAAAACCGTCAATTTTGCTCATCTTATTCTTTATAATCATGATTATAGCCAAACACATATATCAGAAAATAATTTCTACGTTTATCAATATTTCTTCATGAGACTGAAAGAAACCGTCAATTTTGTTTATTTTATTTTGTTATTATTATTATAGAAAAACTCATCAATCAGCAAATACTTTCTTCATTTATCAATAGCTCTTTCATCAGACTGCAGAAAACTGTCGATTTTGCTCTCTTTTATTGTTATCATTGTTATAACCAAACTCATCAATCAACAAATGCTTTCTACGTTTCTCAAAACCTTTTTCTTTAGGCAGCAGAAAACTGTCTATTTTGCTCTTTTTTTTATCAATGTTATAGCCAAACTCATCAATCAGCAAATGATTTATACGTTTATCAAGAGCTATTTCATTAGATAGCAGAAAACTGTCAATTTTACTCTTCTTTTTTTGTTATCATGGCTATTGCCAAAATCATCAATCATCAAATGATTTCTATGTTAATCAAGAGTTCTTTCATTAGGCTGCAGAAAATCTTCAATTTGGAGAGATAAGAGAATGTTATAAATGGTAAAAATAAGATGATAATCATTAAAAAAAACAAAAAAAAAATTCCAAGACAATAAGAAAACAACGAACGTCATCATTCCTCCATGGCATTCTCTTTGCGTGTGACGATAGGTACTTCGTCGTTTTCAGGATTCGTGACACCCGGTTTATAACATCAGAATCAGTTAACGTTCCGTCAAAAATTTTAGAGTTTCGATTATGGACGACAAAAAAAAAAGTAAC
>NW_003302555.1:25114224-25119972 GCF_000004255.2 Arabidopsis lyrata subsp. lyrata
TGAAAAATCATTTTTACGTTTACCAAGAGCTCTTTCATTACGTAGCAAAAACGTCAATTTCGCTCCTTTTTTTTGTTATCATGGTTATAGGCAAACTCATCAATCAGCAAATTGTTTCTGCATGAGGATGCAGAAAATCGTTATTTTTCTCATGTTTGTTGGTTATCATTGTTATAGCCAAACTCATCAATCAACAAAGGATTTCTACGTTTATCAAGAGCTTTTTCATGAAGTTGAAGAAAACCATCAACTTTGCTCATCATGTTCTTTTTAATCAATGATTATAGCCAAACACATATATCAGAAAATAATTTCTACATTTATCAACATTTCTTCATGAGGCTGAAAGAATCCGTCAATTTTGTTCTTTTATTTTGTTATCATTGTTATAGTCAAACTCATCAATATCGGCAAATAATTTCTACATTTATCAATAGCTCTTTCTTCATCCTGGAGAAAACTGTCTATTTTGCTCTATTTTATTGTTATCATTGTTATAACCAAACTCATCAATCATCAAATGATTTATACGTTTACTAAAACCTCTTACATTAGATAGTAGAAAACCGTCAATTTTGCTCCTATTTTTTTTTTTATGGCTATAGCCAAACTCATCAATCAACAAATTTCTAAGTTAATCAAGAGCTCTTTCGTTAGGCTGCAGAAAACCTTCAATTTGCTCATTTACCATTATAATGGTTATTGCAAAACCCTTCAATCAGCCAATGATTTTTACGATTATCGAGAGCTCTTTCATCAGACTGCCAAAAATCGTCAACTTTGCTCTTTTTTGTTAGAATGGGTATAGTTAAACTCTTCAATCGGCAAATGATTTCTACGTTAATCAAAGACCTCTTTCATCAGACTGCGAAAAGACGTTAATTTTGCTTTTTCTTTTTTTTTTGTTATCTTGGATATACCCAAACTAATCATCAACAAATGACTTCTACGTTTATCAAGAGATTTTTCATGAGCCTTCAGAAAACTGTCACTTTTGCTCATTTTTTCCGTTATCATTGTTATAGCCAAACTCAACAATCAACATATGATTTCTACGTTAATCAAGATATCATTAATCAGACTGCAGATTGCCGTCAATTTCATCTCTCTTGTTTGTAATCATGGTTATAGCCAAATTCATCATGAGCAAATAATTTTTACGTTTATCAAGAGCTCTTTCATTACACTGTAGAAAACCGTCACTTTTGCTCATTTTTCTTTGTTATCATGGTTATAGTCAAACTCATCAATCATCAAATGATTTCTACGTTTATCAAGATCTCTTTCATCGAACTGCAGAAAAGCGTCAATTTTGCCCCTTTTTTTTGTTATAATGGTTATAGCAAAACTCTGTAATCGGTAAACGATTTCTACGTTTATCAAGAGCTCTTTCATCAGACTGTAGAAAATCATCAATTTGGCTCTCTTTTTTCCATCGTGGTTATAACCAAACCCATCATTAGCAAATGATTTCTATGTTTATCAAGAACTTTTTCATGAGCCTGCAGAAAACCGTCAATTTTGCTTCTTTTTTTCGTTATCATTGTTATAGCCAAACTCATCAATCAGCAAATGATTTATACGTTTATCAAGATCTCTTTCATCAGACAGTAGAAAGCCGTCAATTTTGGCTCTCTTGTTTTGTTATCATGGTTATAGGCAAACTTATCAATGAACAAATAATTTTTACGTTTATCAATGAACTCTTTCATCACCTTGCAAATAAAGGTCAATTTTGCTCCTTTTTTTGTTATCATGGTTATAGCCAAACTCATCAATCAGCAAACTATTTCTACATTTATCAAAAGCTCTTTCATTAGGCTGCAGAAAATCGCTATTTTGCTCATGTTTTGTGTTATCATTGTTACAGCCAAACTTATGTTCAACAAATAATTTCTACGCTTATCAAGAACTCTTTCATCAGACTCCCGAAAACCATCAACTTTGCTTCTCTTGTTTTGTTATCATGTTGATCAGGTTTTATAAAATTATTTTGTCATTCAGTGAGAAATTAATAATAAAATTATGTAACTTCTGTAGGGTGAAGGTTTTTTTTATAAAGTAACTAAACTATACTGTAGTTATCAAATAATTTTACTATTAATTTTAAAATAAAATATACATTATGGACCAACCATTATAAATAACTATTATATATCAGAATTTAATTGATCAGTTTTAAATCACTAATGATCTTGACTCATTTTCTATTCCGTATACCAATAATATTCTCTCATTTTCTATTCTGTATACCAATAATATTCTTAATTCTTCTTCTTCATCTTCATTGGTCTCAAGATCGTCCTCCACGTTCAAATATGAAGTAAGTATTCAACATCAGCGGTATTTCCCTTGTTTGTACAAGTAAAACCACTAACGGACTAAGAAATTGAGGTTAACATATAAACAAAGGCATGCATGACTACAAACTAAACGAACAAAATTTAGATAAAACCAATGCATGATCACCGTAGCATTGGTGAAGCGACCTCAGGGTAACAACAACAATAACTGAGTGCCTGTATCAGATTCAAACATTCGCATTCCCTTAATGCTATCTCCTCTCTTTCTTTTACCGGTATGTAAGAGTCTTCCATCTGTTCCTTCTCATTCCTCTATAGATACAATCATAACTTTTGTGTTCTCTATCACCTGCAAAAGAAAGATTTCAAGATACTAAAGGATGTAGAATATGTTCTTTTCATCCTCATCTCCAGCTACGTGCTCAAGTAACGTTGTTAACATTTCATATCATCACCATCTTCTTCTTTCTCTTCCGATTAGGGTTTTCGATGCCATTTTGACCTTTCCTATAACATACATGCTCTCCACTGCGACCAATGTCGTATCTCCTTCTATTGCAACAACGTATTGCTTCACTATATAATTCACCATGGCTGATTCCGGTTGATGATAACACAAAGACAGAGCAAAAATCATATCAGAAACATGACTCTCAATTAAACCGGAAAATCCTAACAAATCAATACTTATATATATATATATATATATATATATATATATAAAGTTTGGGTTTAGTACTTGTTTTAAATTTTAATTAAAAAAAATATTGCTTACAAAACAAATATCTACAAACACTAAATCAAGCACACACACAAACAATCTAATCGTGTACTTACAATTGTTTTTTTTATAAGTTTGTAGATGGAGTGATGAAGAATATCGTGATCATAGGAAACATGAATCATATTGAACTAATTCACTTCTCCAAAAGCAGCTTGATCACACTCCACAGTATAAGAAAAAAAAAGGAACTTACAAAATAAACTCACGTTATGTAGAACTCATATTCCAAAATAATTCAAAACAAAGCTAAAAAGTGATCTAAATTAAATTACATACATGCGGCATGAGCAGTGTTAATAATACGAATCAACTCTTAGTTCTGGCAACATCTCTTACTAATAAAAGGTGTTCATTGAGGCCTCTCAATATATCCACATCAGCACAATCAAAAGCATTTTAGAGGAAGCCACGTAAGCGGAGATTTTGCAAGATGCCACATCACTCTTAAAAACCACTTACAATTATCCACGTCTCATTGACACATAGTATATAATAGGTCACTCAAGAGACTCCCCTCGCCCAAACTTCAGCTTTTGGAATTCCCCCTAAGCCACCCAATCAAAATTCATCGCACTTATTACTTCTCAAATGTTGATGAATTTGGCGTGGTCATCAACATCATTGGATCACTCTAGAGAAGTTCACTCTACGAAAGTGTAATTAATAGTAGATACAAATTCGTGGAAGAGACCAGCATCATCCTCCGAAATCATGAATCCGCCAACATTTACCTTGCTCAGTTCCTCGATTGCTCGCACGCAGCACCCTGGAAGCGAATTGCCGAAGCCGACTACCCAAGATAACCCTTAGATTAGAAAAACTGAAGCGTAAAAACCTCAGTTCACGCTTTAGAGGTATTTTTGCTCTACTAACATAAAGATACATCCCTCTATGTATATTTTGTTTCTATACGTGTGATTAGATGATGTGTGTATGTGTAGGACAAAACTTCAACGCACTGTGATGAACAAAAATAAAATACTTTCACTTGGATTTGATAGTATTATATATGGCTTTCATCGTAAGTTTTGGAATCAATTTCAATGAAATTTAAAATGTGTAATGAAATAATGTTCCTTTAAAAAACATTTAGCATGTGGTTTTCCTCAAAAAGTTTCAATGGTTTTTTTTATAAATAATAAGAATGACCCATTTACATACACTTTCATATTACTGAGATTTAACTTTTTTCTTACATGCTTGCAGTTTATTTCAATATGACCATATATCAAGTTTGTCAAGGCTTTAAAATTCATGAGGTCAAAATTTTGTCTTCCCTACTCCGCTCTTGTCGTTATGTCGAAGCGAATGTGTTGGATACGTTCAGTTCAAGCTTTGAGATAATTAGGTCAAATTTGTTCAAACAAACTAAAATAATTAGGTTGAAAGTAATTGAAAACTTGGCTGCTAAAATTCCGAAAGTGATTTTAAATTTAAGCCGCTGATAAAATGGGAAAGAAAAGTTTTAGCTTTTACATATAAAGTGAAAAAATAAACTAATCAAAACATTTAAAGGGAATTTGAATATTGACTTCTTAACACGATCAAAGTCAATGATGTAGTATCACACAAGAACCATCGTTCTTTACTTGCTAATCCATTGCTTGGTTATTTAAAAATAATGATATTTTTGTTATTTTTCTTCAAGATTTCATAACATTAGAAACCAAGTTATCAAATTACACATATTCAAATCCTTAACAACATAACTAAAGAAGATAAATTTGAAAAGCTTTTGGAATTTCTCCAAAATTAAAACTACTATTAGAAAAGGTACATTTCATACTATTATGAAGAGATCATTTTCCTTTAAGATTATTAGAGACTATATAGATGAGAAAAAAAACTATATAAGTAATAATAAGAAACAAAAAATAAATTTCAATTTGTAAATATAAATTAGAATGAATTGATTAATAGTATCATATAGGTTATATTTATTAAAATGCTAAATACAATATCATATGACTTTTTAATGTATAACTAAAATTGAATTTAAACTTAAGTTAATTAATCTAAAAATGTCAATTATTAACGCCCGGATTTTCCTCTAGTGATCACTAAATTTAATAAAACTGAAACAATTTAAAAGCAAAGAGAAAGTTATATGAACAATTTTAAAAAATATCTAATTAAATACTACTATAGAGAGCAAATCTTTAATTAATCATATAAGTGTCTATATGTATATAATAAACATATAATTTAAAAATAGTATGTGGGATGAAAATCACATGTCAATATATTTAAGAATAAAAGAACTTTGTGTCTTTTTTTATTTTCATCCTTTTCTGAAACTACCCTTACAGATTTTAATTTTTTAATTTTAATTCAAAACAAAAATATATTTCAAATGTAAGAATCATAGATATCGTATCCAATAGATTTAATCTAAAAAATTTCATAAAGTATATAATAGATTAAAGTTTAATGAAATATCACTTATGAGATGAAATAATGACACATAGCATATTGTTAAAAGATTTTTTAAATCCAATTGATGTGTTCGTCAAATAACTCCGGCCCCAATAATTTCACTTCTTAGATATCCACAAACGTTTTAAATATTATATAAGCTAAATGACATATAACACAACATGTTTTATAATTCATAAATACTTACATTCACATTTGTCATATGTACCTACGTCACTAGTTATA
>NW_003302555.1:25121496-25126257 GCF_000004255.2 Arabidopsis lyrata subsp. lyrata
ATAAAATTGTAAGTAATTTACAAAGAGACATAAGAGAAGCGCTAACTAAAATTAAAGAGGACTCACGATTGATGTAAAAAGTTTGTTAATGAATTTAATGAAGAGGCATGTCTTCATCAACTCGTTCATTCAATCTCTTGATAGAAACTCCCATGAGCGGTTACCTAAAACATAATTCACACGATACAAATCAGCAAAACAATAACAATCTTAATAATTCATAGACCAAGATAATAACAATACAAATATAACCTCAAGAAAAAGTAAAAAATAATAACGCAAAATAAAAAAATCGATCCATAAAAGAACCAAAGCAACAAAAAAAAAAAGCTATAATATCAAAACGATATGTTTAGGCTAACGAATCTGAGTTCTAATGGTGTGGCTGCGGCTCTATATTTATAGCTTAAAATCTAGGGCACACTATCATAATTATCTCTAAAAATTTATTTTTTAAAATTGGAAAATTTCTTGATACAAATATTCGTAAGATATTTTAATATCTATCTTAAATTTTTATAAAAATTAAAAAAAAAACGAAATATTCCATATTTTAATATTAAAAAACGAAATATTCTATATTTTAATATTAAAAAACGAAATATTCCATATTTTAATAAAATTCACACGATTTTATTGTTTTACCCTCACCAAAAAATAGAAAACTGGATTTGATAGTGTATTCATTAAGGGTGATTAAGACTAATCATCTCAAAACACGATTAGACTTATATACCCCTAACAATTAAGAACAAAAAATTTCGAAATCGAGGGTGTTTAGGACATTAGTATAGAGATCAACACACGATTAGACTTATATACCCCTAATTACGAAGAAGAAGAAATTTCGAGAAGAACAATTCATTAAGGGTGTTTAGGACAAATCATTCCAACTTTTAACTACAGGCCTCCAATGCCCTAACTTTGAATATGGTGCGTTTCTACTTCTCAATTAATTATTGTAGAGATAATACCAAGTAGTTTACTATGAGGAGTGAGGTGCACATCTTCTTCTTCTTTTTTTTTTATGGTTTGGAATAATATGTAAAAGCCATCATATACAACAAATTAAATTTTATACTATTAAACAAGATTTGCACTTTGCATAATTTGATTCTATAACCAGATAAAATTGGTTGTAGAATCTAGCCAAATTCAATATTAAACTTTGTTCAGAAGTGTGTCAAACTAATCTTGAAAATTTGAAAGTTTTATGAAGTTTTCATATATATAATTACTAATGAATCTTCATCTCACTAATGAATTATTTGCATGCAAATGAAATCCGAATCATAAAAGATTACATTTTCATTGGTAGAATACAAATAAGGCATTTTAACTGGGCTAATATACTTAGACTAGATCATCACCCGTACTAAATTACAGGTTGAATTTTATTTATTACAAAATTTATATAATATCTATATTAGAACTACGTTTTAATATATTATAATAGTAAGTGAAAAATATTAATTTTTTTGTCAGTCCCTATATACAATATTATAATTAGAATAAATATAGATTTTTTTCTATAATACTCAATTGTGGATAAATTTTTTTTAAGATATGAAAACGGAAAATAATTTTATTTTTTAAAAAGTAATATTTTTTGAACAATGAGTTAGTTTATGTTAACAACCACAAAAGTAGGATTGCATATATTTCAGTTAGATCAAAAATTAAAATATCATAAATGAATAACATATAAAACATGGATTATTTTGAACTAATTAAGAAAATTAGCTATTATTTTGAATTAATTTAGAAAACTCCTTTTCAATTTATAATTCTTTGGTTGTTGAAATTGAGATTTCTTTGAGCTAATCTAATTACAGAATTTGTTTGAGATTTATAACTACGGAATTTACCAATTATTCGCATAATCGAATATGTTATAAACATATATTTAGTATATAATAATACCAAAATCAACCTGTGCGTGGAGTCTATATTTTTATTTTAGAATCTTAATATTTCATTTTAAAATATTGCGTGCACAATCTATTATTCGTTAATTCGAAAATTGCTTGCGGAATCAAATTTTCAAATATTTAGAGGTGTCAAACCATATTTAAATGTTCTACACTATTTTTAAATATTCCAAATTAAAATCTTTAAAATTTTTTTGTAGTTTATAAAATTATGAATTTCAAAAAACAAATTATATGAAATTAAATATAACTATTCAAATAGTTATAAGGATCAAAACTCATTTCATCATATAATATATTATATTTAACCCGCTACCTATTATAAATATTTTTAAAAATAATCAAATTAGAGTATTTATAATTTTTAACTTTTTGAACTATTAAGTATTGATGATATTCTCTAAAAATATTAAGTAAAACTTATTTTAAATGTTTCAAATTAAAATATTTAATTTTTTATTTTAGTATATAAAATTATACATTTCAAAAAAATAAATGTATGAAATCGAATATAAATATTCAAATTCTGACCCGTTGCTCAGTCGGAATTTTTGTTGAATTTATTTTTGTCTAAAAGAAATATATTACTCAAGTCTGAATTTTTGACCCGTTTAATTGTTTCCTTTATAGATTGAACAATTTATATGCGTTTTTAAAAATTCAAAGCTTGGCATATGCAGAAAAAAATTACTTTTGTTTTTAATTATGTAGATGATATGATGATTTATTTGTTTCATATAAATATAATCATATAAAGATGAGAGGTGAAGTTTAATGATTAATAACAAATTAATATGGTAAGTTAGATATCAAATCTTATATGTTCATTTTGATTGGTCATTTAAAAAAAAAATAATAATAACAGATTTTCGTTTTATAATTTAATTAAATTAATTAAATGATATAAATTAGTATTTTACTTGTTTATCCTTAATAAATTGAATGAAATTTGTTCTAAAATAAGATTTTTGTAATGGCATTCTTAAGTAATTATTTACAAAAAGGAAGGTTAGTTAAGGGTATCTTATAAAGTGTACTTCCCAAATAATAGTATAGGATTAATATACTGTAGTACCAATATAACTGAACTTTGTCACTGAGCTTACGGCAAAAAACATATGAATTAGTAATTTCTCCTATTTTTGAGCAAATTATTACTAATTTTTCAATATTTTGATTTAAGCTTTTTATTAAGTTATTATTCCTTCCAACGTTTTTTTTTTCTTTTGATATCTTTAATTCCTTCAAATGTTTCATTCATGGTTTCAGTTTTTCCGTAATCTTTTCTCATAAAGACCATTATAAATATACTACTATGTAATACACATGCAAATTTTATTTTATTTAAATTTATCGAGTAATTTTATTTATACTAAATTATAAATATTTGGTAAATTAATTTGTGTTTATAGTAATAATATTCCTTCTGTATCTTTTTTTTTTTGTTTTTAAAAATAGATATTGTAAGATTTCTATGTGATATTTATTAGTTATTATTGATGAATTGTAAATTTTAAGAAAAATATTGGAATACTATTGGTTTTGAGCTATAGAAAATTAACCACACAAAATAATATATTTATATTCAGATTTTAAAATGTTTTTTAATATGTGTGATATTCTTAGAAATATCTTAATAAAGAGTATATTTCATAGTCAGGTAAAATGTGTAAAACAATTTATTTAAATAAAATAATAAAGAAAAAATAATTTAGAAAAGTGTCAACAATGTCTAATTTAGAAAAGTGTCATAATGTCTAATTTAGAAAAGGGCCGCCATTCAACAAAATTAGTTTAGGAAAATATCAACACTATTTTACTATTAACATGAATTAATTTATTAAAAAAAAAAAAATTTGTTATACATAAAACTATATATAAAATTACGTATAATAAATTCGTTTGTAAGTGTATTCCACGTTTTGTTTTAGAATTCTAAACAAACGTTTGGTTGCACAATTCATCACTAGTCAATTTTATTGGTTTTAGGTGAAAAAATATATGCTGGTATAGTAGAAAACATAGTATTTATAGTAGAGACTTTTGTTATTTTTCAGGTCATATAGTAATATAAGATTTATTTCAAACTAAATATGTATTTAAGAAAATCAAATAATTTAATCAGTAAAATTTTGAAATAGGGTATAGAAATTTGAGAAATTGTTAAAAATGCCCCTTTTTCAATACCCCTTTTCAAAAATGCCCCCTTTGAGAGTCTATTTTTAAGTTTGCCCTCTTTTAATTTTTAATGACCATTTTACCCTTATTTGAAACAAAATTAGGTCCACAAAATACAAAATATTTTTTGGCGGGAAAAGTGATCCCGCAATTTTCCCGCCAAAACACTTGTAAAAACCCTGTAAAATTTTCCCGTAAAAATTTTTCCCGCCAAAAAATTTTCCCGCCAAAAAACTTTTTTTGCGGGAAAAGTGATTCCGCAATTTTTTTTGCGAAATTTTTTTGGCTGGAAAATTTTTGGCGGGAAAAATTTACAAGGTATTTTAAAGGTTTACAGAGTATTTACAAGTGTTTTGTAAGGTTTTACAATGTATTTTAAAAGGTTTTACAAGGTACTTATAAGGTTTTATAAGGTATTTATAACTTGTAAAACCTTATAAAAAACTTGTAAAACCTTATAACTTGTAAAAACCTTATAAAATAGCTTGTAAAATCTTATAATATCTTATAAATACCTTGTAAATACGTTGTAAAACCTTTTAAAATACATTGTAAAACCTTATAAATACCTTGTAAAAAACCTTTAAAATACCTTGTAAATTTTTGGCGGGAAAAATTTTCCCGCCAAAAATTAACGCCAAAAAAATGCGAA
>NW_003302555.1:25126439-25197041 GCF_000004255.2 Arabidopsis lyrata subsp. lyrata
CAGTTTTTCAGTGTTTTGGCGGGAAAAATATGCGGGATCAACTTTTCCCGCCAAAAAATATTTTGTATTTTGTGGACCGAATTTTGTTATATTTCCTTATATATTTGTGATATCTTTTATTAAAAGAAAGGTAATTTAGTCATTTTGTACATAAAAGGGGTATTTTTAAAAATGGACAGCCAAATGGGGCATTTTTGAAAAAGGGTATTAAAAAAGGGGCATTTTTGTGAGTCTCCCTAGAAATTTTAATGAAACAACTTCAAATATCGGCCGATCCATTTAAAACCCTAGCGACCCACGTTGATACTTGAATCTGATGTTGGAGGATTTCACTAAGTGATTTGTTGCTGTTAGTATTGTTAAATTTAGGTTGGTTATCTAGTTCTAGAGCCCAATATATTTCATGCACCAAAAATGTTTGATGCGATGTCTAAATCAATTTTGATAGAGTAAAATTAACCTTGTCAGTGAGAATTAAAATCATGAGACTAGAATTAAAGTCATGAGACTTCATGATTTTAGCGAACCCATTCCTAATGCTCACTACTCACTTATTTACAAATGAAGATATAGTAAATCTAAGTTATTAGTGAAGGTGGTCAAAACCTTTAGAGAATTTAATCTCATTTTAGTGATACGGGCTCTACGAAACCCATTATTTGTTTATCCATTTTTTTTTTTTTTTACAATTTTTCGATTTGTGCGTGTCATTTTTGCGCATAAATCATATGCTAATCTGCTCTGTATCATTTCAATTTATCGGATGTCCCCCAAAAATCTTAGTTTTTATTTTATTTTATTGTTATTCTTTGATCATATATTGATTATATAAATCGAGTATTTCTTTAACATTTGCTAAACCATTGCTTGCTATTGTCTAATTTCTACTTGTTTATCTTTTTTAGTTTCTTTGCTTAGTTTTATGTTTTTGCATTGCTTTTTTTCTTTTTACTTTGTAAGTAATTTCTACTTGTTTAACTTTAGAAACGAATAGCAAAACCAAATCTCCTTTTGTCTTGGCTTAATTCTACTCTATCATCTCTAGGCGTAACAATTTTGTTTTTATGGATTCGGCACTCATAATCATGGGAAAGAACATCAAACAACGAATTATCACGACCTAATAGGTCAGATTTGTTTCTAAATTATTTTTTCAAAAAAAAAAGAGAAAGATTTGTTTCTAGATTTTTATCCTTTCTTCAAGAATTTACCCCTTTCCCATTTCCTGCAATTCCCGACTTAGAGGATTGAGAAGGTACATTGACATAAGGGAAAACTTATTTAAATCCATTCAAAATCAATTCTGATAGTAACTATAGCACCATTAGAACGTTGAACACTCTTTGATCGCTTTGGAGTTTTAGAGACATCAAACAAAAACATGCACTAGATCTTATGAAGTTTTTGTTCTGTTAATTAAGACGGAGCAAACACAATTTCCACAACACTTGAATCTGCGATATAAGTTAACACGCCATCTTTGTGTATAGTTTTTTTTTTAGACTATTTGCGGACAAAAATCTGTTAATTATTCCACTGATCTCTTAAAAGAAACACTAATTAGAGCATGATTATTGGTAGTATCTTAGAAATAAATCTTATGAATATTTAAGTAATATATTTGTAAAAGTGATAGTTAAGAGATAGTATTTTTGGGTTAAAATTTTTGTGTGATTAATGGTAGGTTCTCATGCGGTTCTTAGAAAAAAAAATATTAATATAAAATAAAATTTATAATTATAGAAAATTTAATAATTGTTGCAAATTAAAAAAATTAAAACATGAGATACAATTTATAATGGGAAGATGATGCCATTTACAATGTAGAATTGTTTTGGATTTTTTTGTGTAAAAATAGAAGCCTTGGCGTAGATAAGAAATTGGAGATTTTAGTTGTAGGAAAGAAAAAGAAGCCTTGGAGATTTTTGTTGCAAGTAACTGTTTTTAGAGTAAAAAAGAAATAGAGGCGTTGGTATTTTTTTTGTTTGAAGTTTGTAAGAGGAAAAGAGTCTGAAACTTATTGATATTACAAAGCGATATTACATGGTCATATTTATAGTGGACTACACAAAACATATACATGGTTAAGAAGCAAAGTTACTTGTGGTACAAAGCAAAGTGAAACATGTGGTTACAATGAATACTTGTCATGTCCGTGAACAAAGTCTCCTGTTCTTATCTTCCCCACCAAAAACAAGCACTCCGGATCCAACCAGTGTAATGGAATGTCCACCACGTGAAGCCTAGAAAACATATAAGGTATATAACTAACTATCCAAAACAGCTACATATGGAGCGAGCAATAACTTAGATAACAGTTTTCTTACTGGAACATTCCCAGACACATCAATGACTCCACATAAATGTGTTTCCAAATCAATGAACCACACTGTAAGAAAAGAATTAAACAAACAAATAAGAATTTGAAAGAGCATCCAATCAGAAGCAAAGTTGGATATGGCTAACCTGACATGTTATCTGATGACTTCTTGGAGTGTCCCCCAATCAAAAGAAGCTTGTTTCCCCACTTAATCTGCCAAAATGCTTCAAGTTTAAACATTTTTTAAGTATTGATTACAAAATTCTTCTTCATGTAAAGGACTTACCATGCGGTGGTCTGAAATAGCAGAAAAAGCTTCCCGTAAACTGCTACCATCATCCTCTTGAATGTTCTCAGTACTTGATGATTCAGTTTTCAGTTTCAAACTCGACCAAGTCAAACTTCTAAGATCAAACACCTGATGAGTTGAGTTTTTCAAATTACCACAGATTCATGAAAACAAAAGGAAGATACAGACACAAAGAAGAAAACACAGAATTTACCTGGACATCAGATAAGTATCGGCCATTACGGCTTCCAGAGAACACACGAAAAGGTTTAGGGAGAAATTATCTCCAATTTAATCAAATGCTTAACCACAGACAAAAATCTAATCAATGACCTTGTAGCGAGCTGATGCTGGTGAGCCGGAAACAGGGAGTGGTGTCCATTCATCGTGAGCGAGATTTGAATGCCAATCACCAAAATCTATTTCTTTCCTGATGTCTTCCATTACCAAAGACTACGTCACAACTTCACTCTGCCATTTTTGAGAACAAAAGAGTTTTGATATCAATATGATTTAGCAATTGGATACAAGAAACTCTATAATCAAGTAGATGATACGACTTCTAAAATCCAGAACTGAGCTTATCACGATCCTATGGAAAAACACAAGCCAATTCTGTGAATTTCATAAAGCAAAAGAAAACAAAGCTAAATTTATGAAATTTCACGTTTAACACAGAAAATTTATACAATGAAAACGATTACCCTTTTTCCCCAATTCGACGAACCCTAATTTCCCAAATGTGAGGAACCCTAATTTTAAAAACAGAAAATCACATCAATTCACATAATCAGAGAGACATTCCTACCTTTACAAACCGATTGTCACCGATTTCGAATCGAAACTCGAAGATCTGTTGAATTTATCCCCGATTTCGAATCGAAGCGTCGGTGGGGATGATAATCTGTAGCAGGAACGATCGCCGGAGGTAAATAACGTCGGTTGTTCCTCCGATTTGCTTGAAATCAACTTCAGTTTCCATTTCATCTTTGAAATCGCGAAAGAAAGAGAGAGAAGAGAGAGAAGGGAGAAAATAAATTAAATTTGCTCTGAAACACAGACACGTGTATGGCTCTTAACTATTTTTTTGTGTCTTACCTAAGAAACGATCTTAGCATTAAAGCTTGTTTGAGATTTAATTATAATCATTTAATAGCTAAGATTTCCTTAAGAAAACATTAAGCAACTGCCGATAATGGTGGTCTAAATGCCTTTTGAGTCTAAATTACATGGTCCTTTCGTCTTCCTCATGGGAAAATGTTTTTTCGTATCCCTCCTGGGAAACTGAAGCAGCGTGTTTATTATGGGGCAGTAACTGAATAGTCTATTTTTTCTCTTTTCACACACTCACGTCAGTTCAGTTCCAATAATATATAAATATCTTCCCATTTTACATGTTATAAACAACAATATATTTGACAAAAAAAAAAAAAAAACAATATATTTGACAACATGGCTTCTGGACATCGTCAACAAAACAAGTTAGATGCCAAATTCAAAGCTATGTTTGAAACCGAAGACGAGAAGTTCCAGAAGCTTCTTGAATGCTTAGAGCCTCTAAGCGAGAACCAGGTACAAGTTGACAGCTTAACTCTATCCGATTTGAACAGTATCTTTTTAACTGCATGCCAAATGGTTAAACATGTCCAAGTCCTCACCAAAATTCCTTTTAAAGATGTACGCGATAGCGTGTTAGCCAAGGCAAACTCATTAGGGATTTGTCCTCCAAGTCACGAAATGAATCTTCGTCACATTTACGAAGTTTGTAAATGGATGAAAACCGAAGCCGGTATTGAAGCCGTTGTGGAAGTGCAACGCAGCGAGAAGCTAAAGAGGCGAGCCTCAGTAAAAGGGAGGACGGTTGCTGAATCGGCTATGATCAGAGCGTTTAACGCTCAGTTTGCTGAGTATAGCTCTGAGCTAAAGAAAGCTCGTGCGGCTTTGGAGAAAGAGAGTGATACTGGTGTTCGTATCCGAGACAAGTACTGGCCAGTTTCTACATTCGATGTAGCCATCAATATTATTCATGAAGAGTCAGTTCTTGATTTTTGTAGAAAAGAGGAAGTGAAATGTGGTTTATACAAGTATGTTGAAGGATTGATTGAACGTAAAACGGTGAGTTTTGCTTTACGTGAAGCCGATAATCTTCGGGCTGTTCTCAAGGAAATGGAAAGTTTTGAAGTTCCAGTTTCGTCCATGGATGGAAATTGTCTTGTTAGTGATAAGAGCAAAGATATTGGATCGGTGCTTGGTCATGGTGGAGAATCATCGTCTAAGAGAGAGAGACGTCTTACTTGTACGAAGAAAGATATTGGACCGGTGCTTGGTCATGGTAGATAAACATCTCTAAGAGGAAGAGGTCTTACTCGTAACCCGTAAGAAGTAGATTTGACTCATTAATGGGATTATGTGAAATGATCAAAATTATAAAATATGTTTTTTTGTTTCTTTAGTCTTTTTTTGTAACGTTTTTTCTATTTGTTGTACGGGTCACTATTAAAGTTTAATCTACTGTTTAATACAAAAATTAAAATGTGTTTCTAAACGCTCAAACTAGAAGGTCTCCACTTGATCGGATCATGTTGATCAAGTTTTGAAATTTCATTTTATATATTAGGATGCTAAAAATATATACTATGATGTAGTGCCTTAAAAAATATAATGATTTGAAAAATTAAACCTTTTAATATAACCAATTTTTTTTATACAAATATTTTTAGTAGAACAAGTGTGTTATTTTCTCATAATCTTAAGTTGAGAATTAAGAATAACCTATGAGATAGTGGATAGTCTCAAAATTACGTGTTCTCCGTACTTCGATGGTTGATTTGTCCATTTAAAATAAACAATTTTTAATTTAATAATTAATGTTGAGTCTAAAAATTATTCTCCGAGGAAAACATAGGTGTGATATTAACTGGATTTTTAGAACAAAGAGAAAAAAAAACGATTATATATCATCAGAGAATTCCCTATTTTTCTGTTTTTTGTACTAAATATTAACTTTCTTTTTCTCTCAAAAAGAATATTTTTTTGTAATTTTAGATATGGTTAGTTTCCGATTTTTTCCGTTAATATTTACTAAAGATTCATTAGTACTAAAGATTTACTTTTATGACTATATCTAACAAGGAAATATATTGGATCGGTGCTTGGTTATGGTGGAGAATCATCGTTTAAGAGGGAGAGACGTCTTACTTGAACGTAGAAAGATATTGGCCCAGTGCTTGGTCATGGTAGAGAAACATCGCCTAAGAGGAAGATACGTCTTACTCGTAACTCGTAAGAAGTAGATTTGACTCATTAATGGGAATATGTGAAAATGTAATACTGATCGAGATTATAAATGCTTTTTGATTTTCTTTTTTTTCTTTAGTCTCTTTTTTGTAACGGTTTTCTATTTGTTGTATGGGTCACTTTTAAAGTTTAATATACTGTTTAGAACAAAAATTGAATATGTTTTTATAAACGCTCAAACTGGAAGGTCTCAACTTGATCGGATCATGTTGATCAAGTTTTGAAATTTCAGTTTATATATTAAGATGCTAAATATATATACTATGATGTAGTGCCTTCAAAATATAATTATTTGAAAAATTAAACCTTTTAATATAACCATTTTTTTTTAACAAATATGTTAAATAGAACAAGTGTGTTTATTTTCTCATAATCTTAAGTTCAGAATTAAGAATAAACCCAGTTAATAACTAATGTTGAGTCTAAAAAATATTCTCCGAGAAATACAAAACATAGAAATTTTAAGTGTGATATTAACTGGGTTTTTACAACAAAAAAAAGAAAAAAAAAACGATTATATATCATCAAAGAATTCCCTATTTTCCTGTTTTTGTACTAAATATTAACTTTCTTTTTCTCTCAAAAATAATATTTTTGTAATTTTTAGATATGGTTAGTTTCCGATTTTATCGTTAAGATTTACTAAAATTTACTTTTATGACTATATCTAACAAGGAAATAAATAAAAAATAAAAAGTAAAACAAAACAATTCTCATTAACTATTAATAACGACGTCTTCTATGTTTCGTCTTCCTTAGCTTTGCCATAAGCTCCTTATTTTTTACACTCTCTCCACAACACACAAAAATACATAAGGTACGATGATCAATCTTAACTATGTTTTCTCTTCAGTTTTTTCTCCAATGTTTAGGTTTTCAATCTCTATCTCTATCACAAACTCAAAACTATATTTATTTTGTATTTTTAATATTTTTGTTCTAAGATTTTTGGAGTTTAGTCGGAGAGAGAACAATGATCAGTTTCAGAGAAGAGACCATCGATCTCAACTTGATTAAAACAGTTAATATAATCTGTAATGATCCCGACGCTACTGATTCCTCTAGCGACGATGAATCTATCTCCGGCAATAATCCTCGCCGTCAGATCAAACCAAAGCCACCAAAGCGTTACGTCTCAAAGATCTGTGTCCCGACGCTGATCAAAAGGTACGAGAACGTTTCGAATTCTACAGGGAATAAAGTAGCCGGAAACCGGAAATCGTCGTCGGGTTTCAAAGGCGTACGACGGAGGCCGTGGGGGAAATTTGCGGCGGAGATAAGAAATCCGTTTGAGAAGAAGAGAAAGTGGCTTGGAACGTTTCCTACTGAAGAAGAAGCAGCAGAGGCTTATCAGAGAAGTAAAAGAGAGTTTGATGAACGATTAGGTTTAGTTAAACCGGAAAGAGATGTAACCAGGCCTTGTGGTGTACGTAAACCTGAAGAGAAGGAAGTTACTGACAAGTCAAAATGCAAAAAGGTAAATAAGAGAATTGTTACTGAGACGCCATTCGGTTGTGGTTATAATGCTGATGAAGAAGAGGGAGTGATTGGTAAAATGTTGGAAGATCCGTTGATGACATCCTCGATTGCGGATATTTTTCGTGATTCGGTTGTTGAAGCAGATGATATTTGGGTGGATTACAATTCAGTGGAATTTAATTCGATTTTAGATGATCTAAAGTTAGATTTTGTGGAGAATATTGATAGTGTAGGCATGGAGAAAACATTCGGATTTAAGATTGGGGATAACACTAAGGTTAATCAACACACGAAAATCGTATCGACGATTGCAGATATTTTCGACGATCCGTTGTTAGATGATTTTAAGTTAGAAGATTTTCCGATGGATGATTTTGGATTATTAGGAGATCCAGAGGATGATGATTATAGTTGGTTTAATGGTACTACTGATTGGATCGATAAGTGTTTATGAATACTTTTTTGTGACACGGCTTAGTACAAATCATTGAGTTACAAGTTCTTGTAATTCGTTTTTGATTTTGATGGTTTTGTAACTAACTATTATATAAAAGAGATTATCTCATAAGAGAAGCTTTTACTAGTATGAACTTTAGTTTCTTAAACTGATTAAGAATAAAGTTGTAACCATGTCATTGTAGGGATAACATTCAAAAGCTATACCAACTTGCACGAACGAAATATGTTCCACACGAGCTTTTGTCCCTTTGGACTAGCTTCTGGTTTCGTTGCAATAGCCTTTTTTTTTTTTTTTTTTTTTATGACAAGAATTCATACAAAGCAGAATCAGCGAGAATTCGATTCTAAGAGTCCATGGCTAAAGATCTTCGGACAAATCGACCTTTTATTCTCGGCCTTTTGTCGGCGTTAACCTTTCTAACCTCGTACCTTATCTTCTTCTCGAACAAACGATTCTTCCTTTTATCTCTGTATCTCCAAACTCTAGCTTCTCTTTCACTTCTGTTGCTTACTCTCTTCTCCTCTATCCCCTGCAACTGAGACCCATTAGCATAAATTTTATACTTAAGGGTGACTTTGCACAATTTGAAACTATATATGGTAACATTTTTGTAAGAAAAAGTGAAAGTTGGAGCTTACTGGAGGAACTAACTGCAAGTTACTTGTGTTGTTAAATTCAGTTTGGTTTATTGGAGATTCTTGTTTATCCCAAGCTGCTATAACATTTTCGTAATTAAGTTTCAGTAACATGTTCCTCTGCCTTGCTTTATTCTCATAACAATCTTCAATTTCTTCTGTCTTTGCTGAAACCGTTATGACATTGTCGTAATCCTTCTTGCAGCTCATCAAATATTGCTCAGGACATGCTTCAGCTCCATCAGTTTTAACTTCTTCTTCATCTTCTCCATTGTAACAGAGATCCTCCTTTGCATCAATTTCATCTTCAAAGTTGAATTGTTTCGTCGTTTCTTCAGTACCATTGTGGTTGTTTAAGAAGAATCCCATCTCTGTGAATCCCTCAAACTCTGGCACAAGTGAAGTCATATCATCATCATTTGGTTCCGGTATGAAAAACATCACTTCGCCTCCAATCTCGGGAACACGAGGATCTTCTATTCTTCTCTCATCATCTATCTTTTCTTGTGGCTTTTTCTCACACCGGACTCTAGGTGTTCTTGCTTTTCTTCTGAACCCGCTGTGCCAAACCGGGTTTGATGTTGTTCCTCGAAGCACATAATTCGATATCTCATTTGTTCTAAGACAAACTCTCTCATGTTTTGTCGCCACATGGTTTGCAGAATGCACTGATTCATCACAAACATGGCACAAGAAAGCATCATCCGAAGCACAATACCAAACCGCGTGTTTGTTCTTACACAGTTCGCAAGCTCGTTGCTGCTTGACATCAGTTTGGTTCTCCCAAATCATAATTTAATTTCTGCACAAAACATGAAACAGAATTAAGAGAAGATATTAAATTAGAAGAAGAGACTTGACACAAAAGGAGCTTTATCAGGCAACAAACACAGTAATGGTTATATACTTTCTGAAATTTTGATATTTTGGTGACTTGTCATGGGCTAAGAAGAAGAAAGATCTTAAAGTGAGAAAAAGGGGACAATGAAGAAGACAAGGGCTAAAGAGGATGGAGAATAATGGGCACTGACAAAGGAGCCTGCTTAGGTAGGTATATAATAATCTTTTTCGTTGGGATCAGACAAAGACATTTTCCTTCAGAATCTAGAAGATTTTTCACTGACACTTCATTCTTAGCTCAAGTTCTTGACTCTTTTTCCACACATGCTTAATATTCTTGAATTTTAACATTCAAGTGTTAGTGAACATACTTATATAGAGCAGATTAGTCTTCAGAGAAGGTAGTGAAATTTGAGAAGGGTAAAAGACTTGTGAATTATTGAAGTTTGGCCATACCCATTTTTGTTAGGTTGTACAAGGAGAAAAGACACTGTAGTGATGAATTGGCATCATGTACCGAAGTTGATCCAAATCTTTGCGATCTTATTGGTCAGACTTGGATTATGTTTTTGGGTCTTTTACGGGTTCTTTTCCTTACCCATTCTCTAAGTTTTATCTTTTTGTTTGTGAGTCTTTTGTTTTCTGACTCATTTTGTCTGTGGTCCTTACCTGTCTTTATCACCATTTAACATATGGTAACAGGACTCCATAAAAGTTTGAACTACTATGAGGTTAATATAACTTTCATGAATTATTTCAGAATAGAATCCATTTAGACAATACTAAAGAAGTAAAGATTTTCCTACAGTTTTGAAATGAAGGGAAAGTATTGAGTTTTTTTTTTCCCCATAGTATTGAGTTTTTACAGTTAACTCTTTCTTTGTTTTATCAGATAAGGTCTTAATAACATACTAGTATTTTGGCCCCTGCTATGCAGGGCCATAATTTATTTTAAAATTAAAATTGTAATAAAAATGGATATTCAAAGTTGGTTTGGTGAAACTGAGTGAAAGAACAATTGTGATAAATAATTGAGATATATATGGTGATTTGGAGAAGAGTAGTTGATAAAAGTTATGAAAATGAGAAATTTATTTGAGGATCGTGCAAAACAAAGAACTCAAGATCGTGGTTTCTTTTTTTGTGAAAAAGTGTCGATAAGAAAATATTTAAATGAAATATAAAAAAAAATTGTGTAGAAATTGTGAAGGACCCAATTGTGAATGGTCGTAAATTAAGGATTGAAAAAGAGGAGAGAAGCCGTTGCTGAAAAAGTGGTAAGTTTTTTATTTTTTGTCAAAAAAATATCTATTAAATAATAATAGTAGAATTGGTTTACGAAAGTGAAAGAGCAAAATTTGAGACTTAAACCCACGTGGTAGAAGGAGAGACTTGCAGTTTTTGAAAAGTGACTGTTGATTTAGTATAATTAGATATATTGCAAGCAGAAGACTTATATAATTTACATGTCAGATAAATCAAAATAAGGCAGAGAGACTAGAGTTGTGCTTAGTAAAAAGGTACTTCATTATTTCGAGAAACAGGGACTCAATGTACAACAAGCCAAAAAGGATATAAATTATTTGAAAAACCGAAGCTGAGCTTAACTAATTGGAAGTCCTAAGTCCAATTAGTAAAATATGTATTACGAAAACAGAAAAGCATAAATCAAGTAACAACCTTGATGTGGAGCATTAACTTGCATCAGAGACTCCATTCATGTCTGGTAATTCACTCACCTGTGTCATTGGAGCAAGAAGAAACCTTTTAAATCTTTGAACCAAATACACAAATCATCATATCCAATTTGAACTGAGAGATTTTGACTACAGGCCTTAACCCTAGTGGAACTATTGTTTATACCAATTAAAACCTAAATGTTGGAACTCTATCCTTCTTCATACAGTCCAAAACATGTCCCATCTCTTTAAATTCATCCATGAAATTCCGTGACTAGGTTTAGCTCTGTTGCAGATTAAAGAAGGACGCAATTGCAAGCAGATTGGTATCTATCATATCGGCCCATATGTCCCCAGAATTGAGTCACTCCAGATCTATCAATTTCATTTCTATACAGTCCAAAACATGTCCTGTCTCTAAAACCACCAATGAAAATCCATGACTAAGCAGATTGATATCGATAATTCACCAGTGCGTCAACAACTTCGGCAAAACTAAGTCACTCTAAGAACTGATCAATTCAAACATATAAATATTCAAACGTCCATGTTCCAATATTCTCCCAACAGTAAAAACTACAAAACGATTCATATAATAGGTCCAGTTATAAGATACTCTACAAAAGGAATGCTAAAAAGTCTAACCTTTATCTTCTTCAACATATTAACAAGTATTGGTCAAGTGCTTCTAAGCAATACACACTCCATAAATCAACACCAGTTACTTACCTAAGATCAGTCACGCACACAACATTTATTCAGCTTCTTCAACAGCTACTGGCTTAGGACCTGATTTGACAAAATCAATACAACAAAATTGTTCAATACATATATCTAAAGAAAGAATCAAATTCAAATCCAAATCCAATTTGAGACCACTCTACATCAAATTAAAATCCAATTCATTCAAAGACACTAAAGAGTAACTTATGAGTTCAAATTTCAAAGACTAAGGAGAAAACAAAACCCTAAGAATTTTAATTGAAGAAGCATTTCAGTATTTCACCAGTGTGAGAGAGAACGCCGGAAAACTCACCGTGGAGAGAGATAGGACGGTGGTCTTTGCCCCAACCGACGCCGCGAGTGGCGTCAAGATACTGCTGAACAAGATGACGACACTTCTGGTAATGGTTAACGCCTTCGACGCGGTAACACCATTTGACCTTCTCGCGCAAGATCTTAGCCTTCTCGATTTGGATCCATTTCTCACGAACAATGTGTTCTCTCCTCTCCACCATCGCAACCGGATCCTTGTACGGATTCTCCGGATCGAATCCATCCGGCGGCGACTCTTCGAACTCCGGCAATCCCTTCTTCCTCCCCATCGGATTTTTGATTTCTGTTTCTGCGATTGCTTTTTCTGACTGATGTAATGTTTTGTTTTTATTTTGGGCTTTCAATTCTCTAAATGGGCCTCCATCCCGGCCCAGATAAAGCTTGGTAAGTTCATGATTATATATACTACAACTATTTTTTGGGTTTTCAAAGATACACTTAATAATCAACACTCTTTTTTTTTAATTTTGAAAATTTGAGTTTAGTTTAGCTAAGTGGTAAATCTCAGATAAATAGCCTGGAAACCCTAAAATACTCTATTGAAACTTACAATTTGTTTTAATACAGTAAAACCTCTATAAATTAATAATGTTGGGACCAAGAAATTTTATTAATTTAGAGAAGTATTAATTTATCGATAAATTAATAATTATTAATTTATAGAGAGATTTTCCTAATTTTGTAATTTCTTAAAAAATTGCTATCTAAAAATATATTTCTTTTCTTTATAAGCAATATTTTTTTTTAAAACCAATTGCAAGTGGAGAGCAATTATTAAGTTTAAAAAAAAACACAAACTTTTTTCGAATAATAGAGCCATATTTCATTAATTTTTTTACATATATTTTAAATATATATCATAGTAATTCATATATGACATATATAAATTTATATCATGAAATATGGCTCTATTATCTTGAACATTATGTATCAACATGTAACTAAAGTATAAAATAAGTATCTTGAAATTTCTAAGAAATTATGAATGTTATGAATCATAGATGAAAGTTTTTGAAACATAGAAATTCGAAAATCGATGTTATCGGTAACAAGAAAAAAGTTTAAATTTTTTTCTTTTTCCTTTCTTCTTCTAGTTAATGGGTTAAAAACTTGATTAAACAAAAAAAAATACCCATTTTAGTATTGTATTGAAGATCCGTAATTTTAAAATTGTCAAAATTTAAAATTAGAAAATTGGTTAGAGCCCCTCGTGGGCTCTTAGCATTCAAATTGGTCTAAATGGACAAATCTAATTTCAAAGGTCCTTTATTTCTAATTCGGCCCACTAAAGGCTTAGACTAGGTCCATAAATTGATTTAGGTCTTGCCTCTCTCTTTAATTTCTTCCAAAAATCTCGATGCATTAAATAAGGAAAAGAGTGGAAAACGATGAGAAAAATAAATAAATGATAAGACTCTTGTGCCCTAAGCCATAATATAAAAGACTCTCATAAATACCTTCTTCCTAAGCTGTCTAGGATTTTATCCGCTCTCAACTTTCTCTTTTTAATTAAAGAAACTAGATTTTAACCCGCGGTACACCGCGGGGCTATACTTTAAACAAAAGTTTGAAAATTATCTATAGATATAACCTATTGTTTTGTTTGGTTAAATATACTTACATATGTATATATTATATATATTACCCCGCGATACTTCGGGTCGATTTTTTATAACAATAATTTTTAAATTTTAAGTTGTATTTTTTTGTTAATATTATTTATTTTATTTAGTGTTTAAGATTATATAACTTTATTTGATTGTTAATCCTAGGATTTCACCCGTAGTATACCGTCCCGTATTAATATCGACCCAAACCCGTCCCACCATATAACCCGTCCCATGAAATTAAACATCATTTTGTTATATTTCTTTTTAATAATATTTTTATTTAAAAACATATACAATTCGAGTCAATTTATAAGTTTGCTTTAAAAAACATATAGTTGTAATGTTTTTATTATAATAAAGTAATAATATATAGATGTTGCTTACTATAGTTATAATCAAAACCAACTAAAAATCTAAGTTTAGTGTTGATTATGAATCATAGTCACGACCAAAAAAAAATTAATCAAATACAATTAGTGTAAATTAACTAATTAAGAAAACAAACAGAAATATAACAAAACTTGCTTTAAAATCGTTAACAAAAAAAGGAAACATCATATTTAAGCAAGATCTTTGGAGCCAAAATCTTTTTTTCATATCTTTTATTTAATTTTCCAAATCTTAAGAATTAAATCCAGTGGCATTCCATTGTAAATAGTAGTGAAAGCCAGAATTTATTTCATAATTGTATTCAAAAATGTATATATAGATTTTCACGTTTCCAATGAAAAAAAGATTTACTCTCAACGTTTGGCAAACTGAGATTTCATTCTCATGGTTTGACAGTTAAAGTTTATTATGACGAAAATACTCCTAATGAATTAAACCAAACAACACAGTTACTTTCGGTTTAGTTACTTTTTCTTTTCTTTGCGGTTTGGTTTTTGAATTAAAAAAAAAAAAACAATTACGAAGAAAAGGAAGAAGAAGAACGAGAGAGACTTGAGCCATACTTTGGCTTCTTGTTAGAAAAAAAAACCCCAAATTGAATTGAAAGGGGAATCTAGGGTTTACTCAATAATCGAGATGGCTCCCAAATCAAGCGACGGCGAGGCCAAGGATGGATCTTCAAGCGAAACCCAATCGACAGAGTACATGGAAATTTCCACGGGCGATGAATCTTCTATGCTGGGGAAGCGCAAGGTTGAAACCCCCATCCTGGAGGATCTCAGTGAAAACGAAGGCGACATAGAAGGTGTCGACGATGATAGTGATTCCGAATGGGATAAGGATAGCTTCGATGGTCTGGAATATCATTCCTGGGATGATCAGAAGGAGTATATCGACAAATATTTTGAGAAGAGGGCCCGTTTTTACAAGCGCACGGTCATCGAAACCAAAGTATGATCATCATTTTCATCTCTATACGTATCGAATTTTGAGTCTTTTATTGATTGGGTCATATAAAATCAAGTAACATTGTTGTAGTTAAATTTTTTGTTTTGGTTTTAGGGTTTTTTTGAGGCAACTGACGAATTCCCACCTTACCTTTTGGCTGGAATTGCTACAGTCCCTGGATGACCTTGAGGAAGGTTTGACCGTTCGTCAGTTTTTAGCAAACATGACATCTCTGTGTCTTGACAAATATAACAAACGAAAGGTAACATCTCTAGTTTGACTTTCAGAGTCCTAGGCAATATGAGATGAGCCATTCTTGTCTCTTGTTTTCGGGGATTCAATGTGAAGTTGGAGCATGTTTTGAGGGCTAATTTCAACCCAGGGGGCAGGACAACATACTACATCACATTTGCTGCTAGAGAGTCTGATTCTCCTGATGCACCTCTAGTGGAATATCAAGTTAAGGTGGATTGGTCTGCGGGCAATACTTATCCCATCCTTTGCAGACCCACTTCTCCACCAAAACTAGTTGAAGGTAGCCGAGGAGATCTGATGCGGTCATCAACCCAAGAACCAACCATGGAGAAGATTATGGGCGAGAAACAACAACCCAGGAGCAGCCAAGTGGGAATTTTAACCAAGTTTTATCCAAAACTTCAGGACAAAGCCAATTCAGCCTACCCGAGAAGACCCCTCAGCATTTTTCAGTCCAGACGAAGGCCAAGATCAATTCCTCCTGCCCAGAGATCACTTGGAATACATTCTCAGCTCAACTACCGACAACCACGAAGAAGAATCAGCCCAAACGGAGTTCACACGAAGGAGTTATTCAATTTTCAAACGGGATGATCCCCAACGAACTCGGTTTGGACCTACGTGCAGTTATTGGAGGATTCCGACCAAACCAGAAGGCGTTAAGATACAAAGTGAATTTTCGTACACTCTTGACTCATCAGAGGAGCTTTTCGAATTGGAGTCAAGTCAATACCGATTTTGGTTTAGAAGATATTAATTTTCTAAACCAGATGATGCTCAGCTTGCCTTATTTGGAAGCTGACGGGTTTAATTACTTGCAAACCAAACTTTAGCGTCCAGGAGAGTTTCTATTACAACTAGAGACTCCTAAGATCACCTCAAGCTTCATTCTCAGCCCTTGGATCAAGTGGATTCAATCTTTCCTAATCATACACCAAGAGTTACCATATATGGACCCGAGAGCATTCAAAGCCCAACCCCAACGTCTATGGAATCATCCAGAAGCTGTCAAGATACAAGATCCCACGAATTACTCCTTTTGGCCTAAGCATTCAAAGCCTAACGGCTAATATTCTTTCAAGGCACATCTCCACTTGATTTCTTTGATTTATTTCGTGTATTGCTTTCCTATTTTGAGTCATGAGACTGTTGTACCAATCCTAGAGTCGAGCCTATATAAGCTCAAGTCATTTCTTTGTAAAAACCACCCTTGATCAATTTTAAAGTAATAAGAAACATTTTCTTCTTGTCAAAGTTCGAGTCTTTGTCGTTTATTCATTAGTCTTAAGTGAGTGAGTCTCTTCGGCCTATTTGAATCTGCGGATTAAGTTTGTTGATAAGTTCAACATCCTTCTTTCGTTCATTGATCGAGTGAGTCGATTAAGTTGGCTCTACTCTTTAGTTTATTTCTTCGTAATCTACTCTACTCTGTTTGTCTTTATGCATTGTATTCCCTTTTTTCGGGCAGTTATATTATGAATGAATGAACTTTTTATTGTTTGCAGATAACATGTATGAAATACGTATGGTTTTGTGTACGTACACTGGTTTTGTACATAGCGGATTAAACTAGTAAAACGTACGACCACTTAGTATATTTCAACAAGTATGAAAGACTTTGTCTCTGGTGTACGTACACTAAAAAAGTACATAGCGTAAAACTAATATTACGTACATAGCCGATTAAACTAGTAAAATATACGACCACTTAGTATATTTCAACAAGTATGAAAGACTTTGTCTCTGGTGTACGTACACTAAATACGTACATAGCTGATTAAACTAGTAAAACGTACACAGACAATATATTTTAATAATGGCGTATAGCTGTACGTACAAGTAGCATATATTTTATTATTCATAGTTTTATTTGAAAAGAACAATAACTTTATATAGTTTAAGAAACAATACACTTCGTAAGCCTCAGCTGCGGTAACTAGCCGATGATCATTCAGTGACCCACTTGCTGAAGCTCTAATACCACACTCGAGAACATCATCCCCAGTGACTTTGTCTATACCATTAAGATTGGTATCCATGTACGTAACAAAATCACTTTCGCAGCATGTATCTTGTACACAGTCTCTAGTGTACGTACATTGGTACAAACCATGTTGACACGTACGTGTTGGAGTCACGGTTGGTGTACTGTCACCCAAATGAGAAAAGTTATCTCCGCCAGGTACACGATGACTTGTGTACGTACACTCTGCCAATAGACGACTGAATTCCCCTGGATGTTGAACCGTTTGTTGAGTGAGAATGACGTTCTCCTCAACATTCCCTATTCCATATTCTTCAACAATTACATCGTTCCACTTGTTGTAATCGTAATCTTCGCCAGTACCTTCACTACCGTCTATAGTAGGATCGAGGGTACTTCCCCCCATAGATCTATCATCACCCTGATAATCATCATACCCAGCACCATCTTCGTTTTCCTCCTCCTCTTCTTCATCCTCATATGTTTTATCGTATTCAACGTCGTCTTGCTCATCTACGGCCTCATTATTTCCATCTACATTTGAAGCCGCTACGATGGGATTTGGTGTTGTTGCACTCCCACACACACGGTAACTCTCACCATCGTCACCATCGGTCCTAGGGACAGTATTCCCGAGTGCCTTGACGGTTGTAATGAAAGAGACAAACAAGGTGACACTAAGATCCCCACCACGAATCAAAAAGAAGGTATTCAGGCTCATTTGATTGTTAATGTAGACAGGAGGGCGTTTACTTTCTATCATCACTGACATCTTTCCCGGCATCCAGTAACTAATTATTGGATTGCATTCGGTGGACTTCAAACTGAAAACCTCGCATAATGTACGTACAAATTCCGTGTACGTCATGTTTTCCTTAACACGTACACAACGACCAAACTAGCCTTCCCATGGTTCAAATTTCCATTCTTCTTCTTTGCATCTCCACTCACCCACCATAGTAAATACGGGAATATCCATTACCCACCTGCATCATAAATTCAGCAGAACCCCATTAAATGCAAATGAAAGCATGATTATATCTACAAAAAACAAAAAGAATTCCCAACTACACACTTATATACATAAATCTATCCTCATTTAGCATTTTCAACTAAAAAAATTGGAAATAAAAATATTCTGGGTTTTTATATAAAAACAATGTTGATTTCGAACACAATCAAGACGCTAGTGTGTTATAATAAAAAACTTCTTAACTAATTTCATTACTTACACGATCAATGCTTGTCTTGGCTCCAAACTTTGTAAATCAAGAAGATCAAAACTTCTCCAGCATCACATTCGTTCAAAATAATTTGTTTGTTTGATGGATCATGTTTGTCTCTTACAACTCCTTCAGCAAATAGCTCAGCTAGTCCATCAACATGTTTGATGTCCGCATCATACGACCTCTCCAAACAGTTACATCCTAAAAATGCCTAAATCACATAAGTCTTATACTATGTACGTACACAAAAATATTTACTGGAGCGTACATGGTACAACATTAATTTAATTTTTTGACATCAAAATTAAGTTATTATGTCAGTTATTTGTATGACTGTATTTTTTTCATATGTTGTTCATACATGATTTGAATGTTTTGTTTTTATAGTCAAAAAATATTTGAAACGTAAATATACAAATTATTTAGATATTTACGTACATATATACACACACATTACTACCGTGTACGTACACATTATTACCGTGTACGTATATATTATTACCGTTACGCACATATGTGTATATGATATTGCTAATCGTGAATAGTCTTCGATAATAATAAATAAAATATTATTTAAAATAGAAATAAAAATATGAAAATGGGTCTTATAGAAAAAAAAAGAATTTTAACTAAAAATATAAAAACAATATATATTTATAAAATGGAAAAGCGAATCATCTACTGACAAGTGTTTAAGATTTTAAACCACACACGGCTCTGTGTCACGTTAAAACATACTATTCCTCAATGTTTTTCTTTAGTTGTGAGGTTTGTTTCTACTGCTTCTCGTATTAGACATATGATTATGTAAATTGCGTAACTGAGCTGGAGTTTTGTGAGTCTCATTAGAGTCAATTTGTGTGTTGATCATAGTTGATTTCAATTATTTACTGAAAACAAATTATTAATATTTTTTTAATTGAGTTTGTAGAAAACTTGTATGAAATTGGTAAGATATTTTTGGTAGAAATATGTCCTTATTTGAGTTTTTTCTATTTACGTGTATGTAGTTTACGGTATACACAGTATTGATTATAAAATGGATATGTACTTCAGTTATATCATGTACTATTGTGGAGACGGTGTACGTAATATTTATAGAGTTTGTATTTTAGTTTTTCGACTTCAAAATACGCTAATATAAACTAGATTTACAAAATCAATAAATAAATTAAATGTAAAAAAACAAAAGATTATAAGAAAATTATGAACAGTCAATCGCATAACTGAACCGCATAACTGAACCGTGTACAGTGTACGTAACTGAACCGTACAGTGAACAGTACATCGCATAACTGAACTGCATAACTAAACCGGAACAGTGTACATAACTGAACCGCATAACTGAACCGTACAGTGAACAGTATATCGATACGCTGGCAGGGGTAAAATGGTCAGATTTTGGCTAAATTGTCAAAACTTGAAAGTCAATTCTCACTTTGCCAAAACATAAAATTAAAACTTGGTCTTATGCCAAAACATGCAATTTAACTCTGCCATCAAAGCTGAAGCAGCTCCTTCTGTTATTACGATTCTGAATAAACATGAGAAAGACATGACAAATCAAAAAATATCTGATCCGATGGAGATATTGGAAGGATTGGCTGTTCGTCTTCATAGGATTGAAGGAAAGGTGAATCAGATGGAAGAAAAGATGGACATGTTGATCTCATTGATTAGGTCAAATAATGAAGTTAAAATTGGCTTTGTAAAGGCCGAGGCAGAGAGCATGTTTGAGGATGAATCATCCTTTGATGATGAACCTTATAGCCGTTTTGGTCCTTTTGTCGGTGGTCGTGGTGTTGGTCCTTTTGTCGGTGGTCGTGGTGTTGGTCCTTTTGTCGGTGGTCGTGGTGATGATCCTTTTGTCTTTGGCCATGGTGGTGATCCTTTTGTCTTTGGCCGTGGTGGTGGTCCTTTTGTCGGTGGTCGTGGTCTCTTTGTCGGTGGTCGTTATGCTGGTGGTCGTTGTGGCGGTCAAGGATTTTGTGGAGCTTGTTGAGGTTTTAGGTGGCGGAGGAAGATAGAGACCTACTTTTGCTACTCAGTTTGAGCTTCTTTTTTTTTTTTTGTTTATTTTGTGGCAGTTTTGGCGGTTTAACTTGTGATATAATGCAACCTTTTCAATAGTTAGGTTTTTTCTTATGTTCTATAGTTATGGTTTTGTCTGAATGTTAAAGTCCTCAATTTTGAGTGCTTTTGGTGTTAGATAAACACAATGAAAACAGGTTTATTTCTTATGAAAAGAGGCAAGAAATATGTGTTTATCTCTGATGAATGGCATATTCTTATTATTATTGTGTTTATGTCTCAGCAATTAGTGCTTTATATAATGTAAATCCCAATTACCATTAGAAAATACTCCTTCTTTTTTTTATTAATCTTGGAGGAAACTTTCTACACTTGCAATGAAACAAGTATACAACAAAAGCTTTTTCTCTTTGACCAAACTATAATAAAAAAAAAAATGGAAAAAGAGAAAAGCAAAACAGAGGAATCCAAAACCAAAGTGTTGCTCTGTTGTTTAATTTACGTTACTCAACTTGTTGCATCTTCTTCTCGAAAAATCTATTTTTGGTCTTCATTGTTGCTTCTTCTCTTTTCCTCGTTATCTCTTTCATCTCTTCTCTGAACCGTTCTTCTATCTTTTCTAGCTCCTCTTTTAACCTCTCATCTTCTTCTTCTTCCTCCAAGCTTCCTGGTTTCTCTGCTTCTTGATCTTCTCTTGTTGCAGCTACGGTCGGGTTTGCTTCATCATCGGATCGTGGGCAATAATCAGAGGACAAAGAGTGACTAATGGATTCACCATCTTGGGAATTTGCACCGTTTTGATGGTTATCCTTGGAGCTCTGGTTCTGTTGCGGATGAATAAGATGATCGACCGTTACATCGGTTTTCCAATTCGGTATCAAATTGACGAGTAATACGTCAATCAGTTCCGCTATAAACTTTACGTTTTGATCCGTCAATTCAAGCTGTTCTACCATCTCACTCGATACATTAGAAGCAGTGTCACCTTCTTGAAAGAATAGAAAATGAATGTTCCTCACACGCCCTACACCGCGAAAAATAAGAAAAAAATCAACAAAACTAATCAAGCTTTGGTATAATATGCGAAAGAAAACAAACATTGATTGTTTCAAACTTACCATTTTCATCGACTATACGAAGAATTAGAGAGACAGAGTTCTCATCATTCTCTTCACCTTTAAGGACAAAGAAGTTGCCTCTCTTTGCCCGTCTAACCTCAATACACTTTGATCCTGAATTGTTGCTTGAAATAACAATAGGAAGGTTATTGTCTTCGTCAAGATTCATTGACATCGGTCTATTCCTAGCATTAGGTGGTCCTTCAGACATAAGACAACGTTCTCCGAATGATCCTTCTTTCGGCATTACAATGTCGGGAAGCGGTAATGGATTGTTCATAACTAAACCGTTCACATTGAGAAAAGAATCCAATAAAAGCTCCTCCGCTGATAACCTTTCGGAAGCTGGCAATAAACATTTCTCGATAAATTTCATTACTTCTGGATCTTTAACCTTTGAGAGTGAAGCTGGTTTAATTCCCTAAGTAAAGTATAAAAAAAATGGACTCACCAAGTAAGTTATTCATATATTGTTCGATATAATATAACCAACGGCAGAAACAATGTGAAAATATTGAACTTACCGATGAAACTTTTTTGTAGATTTGAGCAGAGTTTCTACATTCACAATAAGGATATTCAAAAGTCACCATTTCCAACATACACATCCCGAACGAATATATATCAGCGAGCTCGTTGTAGTTCTCATCGTAAAGCTCAGGCGCCATAAACTCGGGTGTTCCTGTTGGTTATTACACTTTCAAATTTTTGATGCTAAAAACAGAGAAAAACGAATTTGCGAACTATAAAAAAAAATCATACCAATCACACTTTTGGCATTAGCTTGCTCCATGACAGTAGCTAAACCAAGATCTCCTATTTTCACTTCTCCATGGTTACCGTTGATAAAAATGTTGTCACATTTGATATCTCGGTGTATAATCGGCGGATCTTGACTATGTAGATATTTCAATCCCGTTAAAATCTGTCTCGCCCAACACTTCACAGCCTTCATATTCACCTTTCTATGTTTCTTACGGTACCTTCAAGAAAACCAAGATTTGACTGCTTTAATCACAACTCCAAAACCGCTATTTTCGCAGCGACATAACAAAATATGAAAATGAGCAAAATACATACTGCCGGAGACTTCCTGAAGTGAACAATTCGGTAATTATGTTAACCGTTTTGTTCTTGTCATCGATCCACGAGTTATAAAACCTTATAATGTTTTTATGCTTCAGAGATTTCAAAAGCCGCACTTCGGAATATAGCCTCTCGAGACAATCTGGTGATTGCAAAAGATCGTCGATCCTTACTTGATTCCACGCAACTTCAATCCCATCTACTTCGTCAAATCCCTTAAAACTGATTATTTGTTCAAGAGAGTTAAAGAAATAATGAACTTAAACTTTTCTCATAGCATAAAAAACGAACTCTGATGTCAAATCACACAATATTAGTTTGGGAAAAAAAAGAACAGAGATTATGTAAAACAACAGAAAAAGGGATACACTGTCTTGGATGCGCCTTTGCCTATTACTTCTTTGTACTGAAAGATTTTACACATTTGAATGTGTCAAGGAAAAACAAAATGGAGAAACAGAGCAAATTTGTAAACTTAATATCAAAACTTTGAAACAATTATGCAAGAGATGATGAATTAATTACCCGAATATATCGACAAGTTGGGTCGATTTCAAGAACTTCTGGGTCAGGTGGTTCTACAATTGCAGAAGCATCTTCTGAACCTTCCATATCTTACTAATCTTTATTAGCTTTCTTCAAAATCAAACTTGTACAACAAAAAATGCAAAAACATATTCCTTTAGGTTCCTTTGAAGACGACAACACAAACTTGTAAAGGAAAAATAAAAATATAACTAAGCTTTTGATACATACAAATCTTATATCGAATTTCAGCTAAAATTCCAACAAATAATTAATCAGCTCAATTAAATATTGTTGACCCAGAATTTCTTATTGTTAAATCTATCAAGGGACCTAAATAAACCTTATATCACGTCAACGAACATCCATCACGTAAGAGAAAGACGCAATGACATATGTGCATATGAAGAAAATTCATCAAAATCAGATATTAACATAACCTTGAGATTAGAATTTACCTGGAAAAATGATAGTTCGTTATGTTTAAAGTTTATCCGCCAACTTAACACAAAACGAAAAATGAAAAAGAAAAAAGTTGGAACCCTAATTCGATAAATTGATCGAAGAAGACGCAGAGACAAGGGAAAAATATAAAATTAAGTGTTGTTCAATTAAAACACAAATAACAAAATTGGTTCCACCTGATTTATCTCTCCACCTGATATATATATATAGAAACCTAGCCCATGTAATTTTTATATATATCCAATTCCTCATGCAATTTCTTTTTCATTTTTTCAAAAATAAAATATAACTAAAACAAGGCCCGATCCATAGCCAATCCCTACTACGCGGGGTAACGCGATTTAGTGGAGTCGAACTCCGGTGGGGAAGGCGGAGTCAATTTTGGGCCTCTTGATCTTTTTTTTTTATTTTGTTTTGAAACATCTAATTGGGCATATTGATTATGTAATGTATATTTGTATAGTCTTAAGATAATACTCCCTCTATTTCGTTTTAGTTGTCGTTTTAGGACTTAAATTTTGTTTCGTAATAGTTGTCGTTTTAGATTTTCAATGCAAATGTTTGGTAAAAATTCAAATATTATCCCTATTGTTTTAATGTTTTGGCCAATGAACAAATTTATAAGATATATTAATAAAGGGTAAAACATAAAATTTAATGCTTTTTTTAATTTGTGTGAGAAAACTTTAAACGACAACTAAAACGAAACGGAGGGAGTAATAAATAGGTTTTCGTTTTGGGAGTCGATCGCTTGGTGAGGTGACGCATGTTACAAGTGGCATGTGATCATTGGAGATTAGAAACTCAAATGGATATTTGTTTTAGAGTTTTTTTTAAAATCCAATCATTGATAACTTATCCTTTTGGTGGCTTTAAGCATCGTTTACCTGATCGGTATCTGAACAGACAAATATTCGCTTTTCATTGTGAAACCAAAAAAGAAGCAGATGTGTTTGTAATTTATGAGACAAGGATCGACTTCAACCTGCATGGCACGCGTCATCGCATAACTAATCAAATAAAAATATTGTAAGGGATATTCAACTATTATTATTTAAAACGTATAAATGCACAAATCAAGTAGTTTTAGAAGTATTTGTATTTTGGTTCATAAAATTCGACTTTTTTAAGTTTGTTGTTAAAGTTGTGAATCTTTTATTGAAATTTCTCATGAGTTTGTTTTAGCTTAAAAAAAAAAACAATTTTGCTTTGCTATGTTTCTGTTAGAACAAGTGGGCTTGTGATTCTTCGTAGCCCATTTTATCAACTTTTGGCCCATCATTGTTTATTCTCTTTATTCCATTTTCCCAAAGTCAAAAACGATTAGAAAATACAAAGACAAAATAAGGATCAACAGAGACAGAAACCATCATAAATCCAAACTTAAAATAAATACTCCAAGGATTAACAAACACATAAAACCATCCTAAACCCATAGTAAAAGTAATCACTCTATGACTTCAAATCAATTGAGACTAGACTAAACACAATAGTTCTATAACAAGCAATAGTCAACTTACATGGCATATAGACTCATCAAACCAATGATCTCTGTTAGTCTGTTACAAATCCTGAAACTCTTCAAACCATTCGTACCTTAAGTGAACATGAAGCATTTAGCTTTTCATGTTTTGTTTCCTCCATATAGTTAGTTACAGGCTTGGGGATCTTTAGGTAGGTTTTGATGCTTGGGACAAAGCTTGAAAAACGCTTTGTTGGGTCATATCTTCAACAATCACAACTTTATCTCGAGACTTAGATCCCGAACCGAGTGAGACTTGTCTTCTTTTCACCCCCAATACCTGTTAAAGATAACATTTTTCAAGTGAGGATGTTTTGCCCAAAGAAAAAGAAGTGAGGATGTGATGAGAAAGATTCAAAATCAGCAGCAAACAATTCTCACAACCTAACGCAGCACATAACCATTGCAATCCAAATCAAGGCAACAACTATGTTACATGTATCTTAACAAAGATCTTCCAAGTTAAGGTTTCATTTCTTTAGTCCATGGAAGCTCACAAGTGCAGATTCTTTTATGACTAATGGCTCAACAAGAAGTGGGATATACAATGCTCAAAATCTATCAAAGAATGGTCTTTTATCCGTAATATGTAACAAAAGGACAAGAGCTAATCAATTTCATCAAAGATTACAGAGACACAATTCTACATCACATTATCAAACAGCTTCAAAGAACTTGAAAGGTGAAAACTTTATCTGAGAAACAGAAAATTTACAGAGCTAATGAACTCGAGAAGAGCAGCGTTAGCTTCACCATCTCTAGCCGGAGCGTCGATTTGAACGCCGACCGCTTCGTCGCTCACATCTCCAGATCATAGAGAGGAAACCAAATCAGTAAAAAACCGAGACTTTACCCAAAATCAGACCGAGGAATGAAAGAGGAGATCATACCGGTGATGGAGGCGGCTTTGGAACCTGGCTTCGCATGGATGGTGATGGCGACGGAGGAAGGTGTAAGGAGACGCAAACACGCCGGAAAGATCGAAGATTCTGTGACCGTCGTTGATTCTGCCGCCGATTTGGTCTTCTTTCCTTTCTTCGTCGGAGCCATTTTAGTTTTCTCGATGAATCTTGGGTTTATGTTGTAAATAGGCTTTTTGATAAAAGGCCCTTTTGGGGTTGATTTGGGCTTTGGAATGAAAAAGTGAACAATTCTAAAGATTTAACATAATTTTGGAGAAGAGGCTGGCTGATTAGAATGACCAACCGACAAGCACCACCCCTAAACACGTGATCAAAGCACATGGTAGAAATGACCGGACTAGTGATGAAGCATTGATCCACATTGCCTTTTCATCGTTAGTACAATACGTTGATGCTCTCTCCTCTTGAAATAAGATAGGAGGTAGGGACTCCAGTTACACGAGCCATTTCAACAGTATTGTATATATACATCAGTTTTTCAAGAAGCCTCTGTGGGAGGTATGCATCCTGTAACAGAAAACACGAATGCAATTTGAGGTTTTATCTTTTTATAAGATTCTAATACTGGACTAGAAACAGAGAAAAAGAACTGTTGAAACCAAATAGAAACAGGACAATTACTGCAAGAAAGAAGTGACCAATAAATAGAACAAAATCAAAATTCTGAGAAACCATGGAAACACAATGGTGTAAACTATATCTTCTACACTCAAAATGGTTAGACTTGTCACAACAGGCAATTGGCCTTTTAGCTTAGGTAATGTCTAACAAGCAATGTGACAGGACAGAAGTAACAAAACACCAACATAAGACCAAAAGGTCCAAAACAGGTACCTGCAAACAATAAATCGCAAGACGCTTCCTTGTTCAGCATTCCCATTCTGATGATCGGTTATTATAGAATGGTGGACATCTCTTTCTGAAAAAAGAAAGTCAGGTTAAATACAAAGAGCCTGAAAATAGAGTTTATACAAAAGAAACACCACCGCTGATATCAACCAATAACATAGCAAATGAAGTGTTCAGTGTTGCAGCTCTCTGAGAATCTTCTATTCCCAGTGTTGCAGCTCTCTGAGAATCAGAAACATATTTGCTAGGTTAAATGTCAGTCTAGCTCAGCTGAAATACAAATATAATGCATGCTTCAACTAAATTATTTACATGGATACAGGCACGAGATTATATACAAGGATTCAACAAAAGTTTTACGAAGACTTCCATCTTTTTACCTCATGGACAAATCAATCATAGCCTCAAGAACTTGTGGTTGTAGAAATCATCGAAAGAGAGACGAGTAACTGCAGAAAATGGTAACCAAGAACTGAATATATATAGCGATATGTGTACACAGTGTAGCCGCAAACGGATGAGATTTTTCTATACCTGGGTTAATAGAAAGCAATCTTGAACAGACGTCGATGCAATCAGGATGCATCTGTTGAAGAATCAGCCGAGAGAAGGGAAGAGATGTACTAGATTTGATGTTCCTTAGAACCTATGGTGAGTGGTAAAAGGTTTTAAATTTATGGCAATTGAGCTTTTTTGATCAAACAATACTACTAACTAATTCAAGATCTCACCTGAACATTGTTATTACCCCGGAATGGTGGATACCCGTGAAGTAGCTCGAAAAGGATTGCTCCTACACTCCACATATCAGCCTGCAGTGTTTCACAGTGAATTTCAACTGCAAAACCTTATCATTCAATAAATCTCATAAAACACTGTCGCACCTTTTCATTGTATCTCTGAAACTGAAGAACTTCAGGAGCCATGTAAAACGGAGAACCACAGACCGTCTCAAGATACTTTCCCGGAAGTAGTTTTCTGCTTTCGACATATACACCTCAAATGCTATACATAAGCATGTTTTTCTCCTCAAACTTTTTAAAATTTTTACCTTGCCAGACTAAAATCAGCAATCTTCAACACCAAATCATCACCAGATCCAACAATTAAAATATTCTGTTCCAATCAAATTACTGTTGTCACAATTCACAATCAAACTTGAATTCAGATAATCTATAAATCTAGCAGTACCTCAGGTTTCAAGTCTCTATGGATGATGTGATTATCATGAATAATTTCCAAACCAGCTCCTTCATCAAAACATTGATAACACTGTTAATTCCTGAGGAAGCAAATGCATTAAAAAAAAATCATGATCCTGAAACTCTACATACCAATTTGCTTCAAAAATCTCTTGGCGATATCTTCTTCAACTCTACCATGACGTTGAATATACGATGATAAAGTTCCTCCATCACAATATTCCATAACCATAACGAGAAATTCCTCATCCTGAAAAATACAAACACACAAAATTTTGAAAAATTGAAGAAAACAAATTCACATATTGAAAGACTCAGATTTGTGTTAGTACTTGAAAAACATGGAGGAGACGAATGATATTGGGATGATCAACGGAAGATAGAAACTCGAGCTCGTTGTTTAAGCAGGTTCGGAGATTGCGATTGAGTTTCGAGAGATCGAAACACTTCATCACTGCTTCTTCTCCGGTTAACTTGTGCTTCGCTAACCAAACTGTTGACGTTGAACTCTCACTGAGCTTCGATTTCGCAGTGTAATCCTCCAGCATCATGATTGGTTTCCAGAGATTATCTTCTTCAAGCAATGAAAGATAAATTTTCCATTGTTTCAAACAAAAATGAAAATTTGGTGAAAAGAAGTTGTTAGATCCTCTTGCGTCAGCTTCTCGTAAATGGATAATGTTAGTGTTACGACGTCGTTTGATTATGTCCAGATTAGGCCTTGAAAAAATAACCGAACCATAAGAACCGAACTGGAACCGAAGAAAAATAACCAAACCAAAATTTTAAGATATTCAAATGGATCCTAAATTTTAGAACCGAAAGAACCGGAACCGGAACCGAATCGAACCGAAATATTTCGGGTACCCAAAAATATCCGAAATATGAGTTTATATATAAAAATATTAGTTATTTTTAGATCGAATAACCAAAAATACTCGAAATACCAACAAATATTTGGAAAATATATAAAAAAAATACTTAAAATATCTAAAAATACTCGAAAATATCCGAAAATATCCAAAAATATCCAAAATACCTAAAATATCCGAAAGAAAATATCCGAATGGATCCTAAACTTCAGAACTAAAAGAACCGGAACCGGAACCGAACCAGAACCGAACGGATACCCGAACGCCTAGGCCTAGTCCCGATTACATATAAATTTTATCCATTGCGATTTTTCCGGTTCATACCAAAATTTTCTAATTTGTGTCAATTCATGCAAATAGGTGACTGTACGAGCTAAACCGATAATGTGGATTATACACGTAGTTTCTCATTAAAACCCTTTAATGTCACCTATTGAAGTAAGATATCTAGCTTCAGGTGAAGTAACGGCAACCACAGCTGCAAAAAAATCATGTCGTCCACATCATCGATTTAACTGGTACAGTTTCTGCATTTGTACGTATGAGGCTACACAAAGTAAGAAATTTAAGTATGAATTCGTACAAATAGGGTAGTTGACTTGACGTATGAATTTTAAGAGGTATACACTTTATGTATAATCTCTTTCCGTGTAGGTACGTGATTCGTTATAGGAGGCAGTAGGCACCAATGTCTGTAAAAGAGTTTTCACTTAGTGAAAGGTATTTGTTTTATTAAAAAAAGTAAAAGTTTGATAATTAACGTATATGAGTATGATCGATGAATCGACTTCCCATAGCTATAATGAACTTTATAGCTCATAAATTTTCTTATATGTTGAAGAATACTCCCTCCGTTTCGTTTTAGTTGTCGTTTAAGGTTTTTTCAAACAAATTAAGAAAAACATTAAATTTTCTGTTTTACCCTTTATTAATATATTTTATAAAAAAATTCATTGGCCGAAACATTAAAACAGTAGGGATAAAACTGGAATTTTCACCAAACATTTGCATCGAAATCCTAAAACGACAACTATTATGAAACAAAATTTTAACTCTAAAACGACAAGTAAAACGAAACGGAGGGAGTATATGTTTTTGCTCTCATTTACTAACTGCAAGAGATTTATTTCTTCATGTCATGCAGTAAAACTTTAAATGAATGTTTTTGAAATCACTTAAAAACGAAAAAAGAAGTCAAAAAGACCTCAAACCAACCAAAGTAAATTGCATATATACGATCTACTTTTGTTTTTTTAAATACAAAACTGATAAACTATAACCGAAGACGACCAAACTTTAATTTACTTAATATAATTACATACTTTTTGTAAGGTAAAAGATTTTATAGAACATAATAGCTGTAAAAACCGAACAAAAATACCGACCTGATTCTAAAACCCTAAATCACAAATCTAAAACTAAAATCTAATCGAATAGTAGAATATGATTCTATAAAACCCTACCCGAGATTTAATTTTATAATCCCCTACGAATCCTCCATTTTCATGGCTGACTTCCCATCTCCATTAAATTTACAATCCAACTTTGTGCACATATCAAACTTGAACCTTTAACTTTACTTTAGTGATTTGAGTTGAAGAACGACGCTTAGTCTCATCCCTGTTTGATTATCTGATTTATGATTTCATGAATCCTTTCGAATTTCATTATCCCAATGCTTTTTATATATTGAGTTTTTGTTTATTGCTTTCTCTGTTTATTATTTTCTTAATCTAGGAAAAATTCAATAATATCTATTTTATTGTCTTAGCTCTACTTTCATCCTTAAAACTCATATTGTAACTTTGATCCTTGTGGATTCGATCCTAAAGTGTTACATTGACATATCGTTCGTTCGTGGTAGTGTGCACATTAGGTTTTAGTTGACCTTTGATCATAAACCAATAAATACAAAGCGAAGACGATTAAACCTTGCCAAATCAAATTACATGTTGTTTTTGTATGGTAAAAGTTTTTAGTAAACAAAATAACTATAAAACCAAATAAGAAAAGATAGCAGACAATAAAATATAGCAAGCAACAATGTAGATTTTTTTTACATGTCGAGATTCAATAAAGCAGACTAAAAAAAAAAATTGTAATTTTTGAATAATATGAATATATTTGGTATATCTTCATCTCTACTGACTCAGGAAACCCTAATCGGAAGTAATAAACTAGAAATCTCTGAGGCAAGCACTAGAGAAAACCTACACATTGCATTGTTGGTTTTTTTTATAGAATTTTTTGTTGTTATTATTCAATATATAGCTCGTTTATTAAAGAGAGATAAATAAAAAATCATAAAACAATTATACATAAATATATGTGATGGATCGTATCTCGCTAGTTTTAAACCTTTAGTTAAATATTTAATGGACTCTATCGCATCTCGCTAGTTTTAGACCTTTAGTTAAATATTTAATGGACTCTACGTGTTCGACATGTTTTTGTGTTTTGAGTTTTATACCCTTCTATAACTAGGGTTTGATTTTGTATTTCTTCAAAATCAAATATTATATCTCTTATAAATAAAATTTAATCGAGCTTCAGTACAGCAGGCGACGAAAAAAAGGATTTGTGAGTTTGAATAATGTAAAGTTCTTTGATATACCTTCATCTCCATTGAATCATGAAACCCAATCGGAAGTTATAAATTAGACAATCTCTGAGGAATGTACTAGAGAGAATCTACAGATTGCTCCATTGTGGGTTCTTTTTGGAAATTTGCGTTGTTATTATTCAATATATTGCTTGCTTATTAAAGAGAAATCTATAAATCGAAACATTGTAAAAATTTACAGAAAGATATGTGATGGAGCGCATCTCGCTTTTTAAAGAATTTTTAGTTGATTATTTAATGAACTTTACATGTTCGACATGTTTTCGTGTTCTTAGTTTTATTTCCTTTTATAACTAGGGTTTGATTTTTTTTTCTTCAAAATCAAATATTATTTGTAATAAATAATCTAGCTTCAATTTAGCATACGATAAAAAAAGAAGGTATACTCACATTACTCAAAACTCACAAAAGCTGATAACAACATGGGCAAGATAAATGGATTTCTCCTCAAATATAGTACTTTTCAGAGCACGATCCTCTCTATTTGGAGAGAAAGGAATGATAGACGACATGGAGAACAACCTTCCACGATGAAGAAGCTTGTTAAATTCATTGATAAAAGCGTTTGAAACCGGATGAGCTCAATCGTAAGAGGAGACTCAACATTAATTTGAGGGTGGCATCCAGACTTGGTTTGAAATGTGCCAATTGTAAGTGCATCAAGGAACTTGAAAGCCTCTTCTCTGCTTTTTTGTGGTCTGGACCGGTTTTAAACACAAACAAGGCGAAAGTTGCTTGGGTTGATGTTTGTAAACCAATAAAGGAAGGTGGGCTGGGATTAAGAATGTTATCAGAAACAAACACTGTGAGTATATTGAAGCTTATATGGAGACTTCTTTCAGCTAAAGACTCTCTTTGGGTAAAGTGGGTAAGCGCAAACTTGTTACGTAATGCATCGTTATGGTCAGCTCGAGAAACCAGTAACACAGGTTCCTGGATGTGGAAGAAAATTCTTAAGTATCGTGATAAGGCAAAATCTTTCCATAAAATGGAGGTGAGATCAGGTTTGGGAACCTCTTTTTGGTTTGATACTTGGTGCTCACTTGGGAGACTGGTTGAAGTTTTAGGTCCACGAGGTTGTATTGACTTTGGTATCACGTCTACTTGCTCAGTTGCAGCAGCCCTCTCAACACATCGCCGTCGTCGACATCGTAATGACATGCTGAACCGGATAGAGGATGAATTGGACTCCCTGAGATCACGGAATCCTCAAACTGGTAATGATATTTCACTTTGGAAATGAAACAATGGCTCTTTCAAGAGTAAATTCACCTCACAAGAAACTTGGCAAGCGATACGACAAACTAATCCAGTATGTGATTGGTACAAGGGTGTATGGTTTCCCAACTCCACACCTAAGTATTCTTTCATTACTTGGATAGCCTTCCGGAATCGCTTAGCCACAGGTGACAGGTTGGTGAAGTGGAATGCTGCTGCTAATGGATGTTGTGTATTTTGCGATGAAGATATAGAGACGAGAAATCATTTATTCTTCTCTTGTTCTTACTCGGCACAAGTCTGGTCAGCTCTCGCGAGTGGTCTTCTTGGACATCGATTCACAACAAGTTGGGAGGCCTTGGTTCCCTTACTCACGTCTCTTTCTACTCCAAAACTTCACTTATTTGTCTTGAGATATGTGTTTCAGTCTTCCATTCATAGTTTATGGACAGAACGGAACGGGAGACGAAACGGGTAGCCACCAACTCCGGCCTCCAAGCTAGCTAAGCTGATTGATAAGAATGTTTGAAACCGGTTGAGCACCTTAATAATGACGCGGGCTCTCCTATCTACGAAGGTGGACTGCGATATTGGTTCCAATTTCATTCTTGCTAAGCTCTTTATTGTAATCTTTGCAAAAATTTCTCTCGGTTATTCGGCATGATGTTGCATTGATGGTAAAACAGTTTTTTTTTGTGAATACAATTTTACATTCATACAAAAAAAAAAAAAGTTTAAGGATAAATTGCTATTTAGAAGTTAAGAAAATTTTGCACTAAGATGTATAAACGTTTTTTTAAATATAATTTAACATTAGATTCAAAATATATATATATATATATATATATATTTTGTCTCATTAACCACTGATTTCCAAACCAAGACGAAGTTTTTGATTTACAAAAACAGCTATTTATTCAAAATTTTGCTTTAAATATAAAATTAAATATCAAATAAAATATCACATGTAAGTTGTTTGCATTTTTTGCATTCTTACAAAATATACGAGAAACTTATTTATTTTATGTTTTTGTTAACACCAAACTTATTGTTTTTGTCATAACCCAGTCTTGATTAATATTGGTGGACATTTGTATGAGTAGTTACTAGCTATATATACGAAGTGCATAGTATAATTTTTTTTTTTATAAGTAGTGCATAGTATACTTTCATTTCTATACATGCATTAAGATTTAGTACATGAATTACATGATATGCATCCTGCATCCATATATGAATCTTGTATGAACTAAATCTATTACATGAATGATAAAAAATCCACAAATTCATTATAGTTATAAAAAATCCACAAATTCATTTCCATCTTAATATATAAAATTAGACTACATAATTCAAATTCAACTAAAGTTGAAAAAATATGCTCAACGAGATGAGAAAAATCTGAATATAAAAGTACATTTGTTGTCTTTTCATCCATTGTAAAAACAAATGCGTCACAGGTGCTATTGATTCATGTCACATCAAAGTCGTCAAATAAGGGGTTGTTCATCTACATGTCTCTATGACAGAAACAACAACAAAGCGAATTGGCTCTGAATCCTCTGATAGGAAGAAAAACACAATGGTAAGAGAAAAAAAGTTGTTAACGTTGAAGATATTAACGATATGTGCTATAGTATTGTTGAGTCTTGATGACTGGTCTCGTGTATATGTAGTCTTCACCACAGTCGTTTAGCTTTGTTGTTGTGTTTGCCTCATAGACAAGTAACAAACAGCCCCCACAAATCTCTCTAGCTCATTAAGACAATATAAAACTTTTTTTTTAATATTAAAAAGTTGTGGAAAGAAATATTTTTGTAAATGGTCCATAAGAAAATGTTAGTTTCTGTGAGCGTTTAAGAAAAGTCTTAGTTTTTGGAACTAAATCCCCATAAGTTAATTAGAAATGTTTGTTTACTGTCAAGTATTTAATATAAAACTCTTAAATTGGTTTACATATTCTGGATTTCTTTCATTTTCTATATAATGTACAGTTAATTAAGAAAAGAAATCTATAGCATAAAAATCATATATATGGAAAGGGGAAAATTCAATAGCATTTTTTTCTTTTTTTTAATAAAATTGAATTAGTTGGTTCGACAAGTACCAGTTGTATCCTCTTTTTTTGTAACTATATTTCCTTTTTTTGTATTTTCTCATAAATTGTAGTATGTACACCTGTTGAATAATAACTAGTTTTCATAGCTTAATTTCGACACTTGTCAATACTTGATGATAAGAACAACTGGTTTTGGACTATAAAATGCATCCAAACTTCTTGTGTAATAAGATATAAACAACTTCAACATACACATAATCTCTCACTTTTAAATCAATCTCTCTACAAAATCAATTTTAATGTTGGTAGGAAAGATAAGTGGATATGAAGATAATACTCGCTCTTTGGAGCGAGAAACATCTGAAATCACTTCTCTTCTCAGCCAATTTCCAGGGAATACTAATGTTCTTGTTGTTGACACCAATTTCACCACTCTACTCAATATGAAACAAATCATGAAACAATACGCCTATCAAGGTAAGTCACTCACTCACTCTCTCTCTCTCTCTCTCTCTCTCTCTCTCTCTCTCTCTAATTTTAGGGGTTTAGAGAGTTGTTACTTGTTAGGGTTAGGGTTTATAACTTTTTTCTTTTCTTTTGTGTTTTAGTGACTATTGAGACAGATGCCGAAAAAGCTCTTGCGTATTTGACAAGCTGCAAACATGAAATTAATATTGTGATTTGGGATTTTCATATGCCTGGAATTGATGGACTTCAAGCTCTCAAGAGCATTGGTTCAAAGATGGATTTACCTGTAGTGAGTATGTAAATTAACAATCAAACCAAACTAAACCAAACTAAATTAAAAACTCTCATTTTTACTTTTAAAACTAAATCAAACCAAAGTTCTTTTTATTTAAAGAAAATTAACAATCTATTTCATATTTGTGTAGTTATGTCTGATGATAATCAAACAGAATCGGTGATGAAAGCAACAATAAACGGTGCTTGTGACTATGTTGTGAAACCGGTTAAAGAAGAGGTAATAGCCAATATATGGCAACACATTGTACGGAAGATACTGATGTCTAAACCGGATGTAGTTCCACCGGTTCAATCAGATCTGGCTCAGTCTGACGGTTTAGACCAAGGCCAAGACAAAGCTGATTTCAAGATCGTAGACGAAGAACCAAACATCAATGAGAAACCGCTGATCACACGGACCGAAGAAATTCAACCGGTTCAATCAGATCTGGTTCAAGTCGACGAGGTAGGCCAACTTAATGACTATTCCAAAATCATGAACCAAGATAACATGTTCAACAAAGCAGCAACGAAACCGCGGTTGACATGGACCGGAGTAATTCAACCGGTTCAATCAGATCTGGTTCAAGTCAACAAGTTCGACCAACTCAATGACTATTCCCAAATCATGAACCAAGATAACATGTTCAACAAAGCAGCAAAGAAACCGCGACTGACATGGACCGATGTATTTCAACCGGTTCAATCATATCTGGTTCAGACTGCCGGTTTAGACCGAGACTACCATGATTCCATAACCATAAACGGAGGTAACGGCAGACAAAACACGGAAAAGAAAGAAGCAAAAAAGCCACGGAAGCCGCGGATGACATGGACCGAAGATCTTCACCAAAAATTTCTGGAAGCCATCGAAATAGTTGGTGGCATCGAAAGTAATCAAACTTTTCTTAATCTCTTGATTTTTATATCTTTGTTTTTGTTCTAATCGTGTTTGGATTTCAAAATGCAGAAGCTAATCCAAAGGTACTTCTCGACTGCTTGCTAGAAATGAAGGTAGAAGGAATCACTCGAAGCAATGTGGCCAGTCATCTTCAGGTAATTAAAGAGAAAAAAACACACTAAATATTTTTCTTTCATGACAAGAAAACCATTGAATTAGGGTTTTTTTTTTTTTTATTAAAAACCACTAATACAAATTCCAATTTGTTTTGTTGTGCAGAAACACCGTATCAATCTTGAAGAAAACCAAATTCCTGAAGAAACACAAGAGGATGGTTGGTCCACTGCGTATAATAGACCAGCTCCTTCTCTCCAAGGTTCAGACAATGTCAACACAACAATATCACCATACCTAATGAATGGACGAGCCGTGAACCAGATCCAGCAGAATCAATATCAAAATGGTTACTTGACAATGAACAACAACCAGGTCATAACCAATCCTCTGCCTCCTTTGCCATATCTTGACCATCAGATTCTCCATCAGCATCAACAACAGCAATATCCGTCTTCTCCTCAATTTAATTACCTGATGAGCAACGAAGAACCTCAACAAGCCTCTGGCATCTATGCAACGGATCTTGAACTCACTTATCCAAGTCTACCATATGATCCACAAGAGCATCTAATCAAGGGCTACAATTATAATTAGTCATAGAGTACTCTCTTACTTAAGGCAGTCTATGTAGGAGATTCTTTGGTTCTAGGGAAATTCGAGGTTGTGAGACATAATATGCGACTTCTCTTGTGAGTCACAATATTTGTCATTAATAGTCTTTCATGCTAACTCATTATCTATACCCATTTCTCCTTTTCTAATAATTTTTTTTATGGAATAATAATGTTATTAACAAGCAACTGGATTCTAATTTTATAATCCACGAATTGCTAATTGCGTGAATTATTTAAATTTCTAAAAGTAGAGCACTCTACTAAAGACATCTACATGATCTAACATATATGCACGAAAAAATTGGAATCAGGAATAGTTTTTTTTTGGTTATTTGTTGGAATGTGAAATTTATTTATCAACAAAGATAAAGTTATTTATAGCAAGTACATAAAAAAGCTCAAGTAAAAGATGGGATCTATCATATCCAATATAATGGGTAGGGTCTGGAGACTAGAGAAGAATATATAACTTTCAAAAGAGACAAACTCCCAAAAGACAAATTTAATCATGTCCTTAATTAGTCAAAACCTTTTCAGTTTCAAAGCCATACTGTATAACTGAATCATGTTCTTCGACTATACGTTTTTTTTTTTTTTGAATTGATTCAACTTGTCTCCACCCTAAAATTTAGAATTTTTAAATTTAGCTGCATAATGAGATATCGTTGTTGTAGTATTTGCTCATTTTAACACGAGCAAATGTTGCTAAACTTGAGGAAGAGTGGTACAAGAAGAAATAGAAAAAGATTGGCGGATGTTGTGAGAACTCGCGAAGCTCCAGAAACTTGAGATCTGTTAACTGGAGGAGAGATCGGAGGAGAATTAACAACACCGGTGGATCGCGACGACTTCCGAATAGCTGAACTTGTTCCTGACTTCGATCGAGTAGATTTCCGAGTGGCGCGAGCTACAGTCACCATTGTTTCTTGAAATCGAGCAATGGAGAAGACGATTGTGAGCTCAAAAGCGAAGAAATCGGATCAAAATCAATGGAGATTAGAGCTTTGATGTCTCTGATACCATATTACGATTGGAGAAAAAGAGAGAGTTTGAGAAAGTTTGTTAGAGATATTATCAAAACATTTCTCGTTATTATTCATCATTACTGTACAAGTGTATTTATACTATACAACTATACAATTGGTTAAGTTAAACCAAATAACTAAACCTACTAAACCAAGATATACAATCTGATAATTACTCTTGAGAACTATACAAACAAAATTAAGTTCTATTTTTTAATATATGAGATTATCTTGAGCTTAGAACATGAACAAAAGTGAGTTAAAGAAAAAATAACCCATATCCATAACCAAAAAGGAAAAAAAAAGAACATGATAATGTGATTATATAATATAGAGAAGAAATTTGTGTAGTGAAAGATATTAGAAAAAGAACATAATACTTCTCACCACAAAATCTTTCTCTTTGTTATATAATCATTATGATGATGTCCTTTTTACAAAGTGCTTAAAGAAAAAGTGAAGATTTATACAAATATTTTATATGACAATGCATGTAGTAGGGCAGTCGTGTGTACATAACCAATCTCAGTGAAAGACTGAAAGCTAAAGAAAAGTCTAATGGAAATTTTAGTAGCAAATCCCGACAAAACTAAAGCATTAAAACTCTCTTGTTTCGTTATAATATAAAGTTATTTCATTCTGTGATCGTCTAACTATGTCGTAGCAAAAATACATGAAAGAAATTATCGGTTCTTGTAACCTTGTTTCGAAAAACATAGGGATTCACAAATTGGTAAGGTTGTGATTTTTATGGAAAGGCAAAGTCGTCATGATGACAGAAGAAACTAAATTATATGTAGAAAGGATTTTTGTTTCTTCTAAAAGTTAAAAAGGGTAATTAGAAGATCTAAAAGTTATAGGGTAGTTAATTAGAAGATCTAGGAATTGAGGAGATCTCAAAAATGAAATAAGAAGAAAAAGTGAAAAACTTCGTAGAACAAACAATGAAAATCAAAAAAACGAAAAAGTTCAAATCTTGAATATAAAACAAGGAAAACAAGATCAACAAGTACGATTCTAAGTGTGTGGACATGTTCTTTTGAAAGTATTTTTCAACAAGTTGATCGTTGTTTACATGTATGCAAAATCTTTATGACGATTCTCGACTACGATGGTGGTAATAAATCCGAGGATTTAGCTTGTCACGGCGCATCAATAAGTTAAATATTTATTATGGCTTTACTACATTATCACTGATTAAAATAATTGAAAGTGCAAATTAAAAAGGAGAAAAAGAAAAAAGAAGGATCCCATACTTGTACTCTTTTGGTGGGCTAAGTCTTTTAATCAGTAATCAGTAATCATAAGTGTTGTCCACAAAAGTCTTTTAATCAGTAATCATAAGTGGGAATATGCCTTTAATCAAGTGGTTAAGTCCATTTGACTCCGTCTTCCCCACCGGAGTTCGACTCCATTATTCAATGATGGATTTTAATAGAATTGAAATCCAACACTAATCCAGTGTTATTCAACTAATGATTATAAATCTAACGTTAAAATCTGGTGTTATTAGATCTTATACTTCATTAGATTTTAAAAGTTTGGTGTTATTCAATGGTGGAGTTAAAGTCAATTCTTTAAAGTTTGTAAAATCCAGTGTTATTCAAAATTAAAAGACTTGTAAAATCTTTGTATATTAAGTCATTTCAAATGAAACCTCTTTGGAGTTTCATGAGTAAATTATTAGAATCAAAATCCAAGATATACTGCAGAGATTTTGAAATCCACACAAACAGATTTTTAAAACAAATATCAGAAAACAAATCTAAACCTTAAAGAATTGACTTTAACTCCACCATTGAATAACACCCCCTAAGTCGCGTTACCCCGCGTAGTAGGGATTGACTATGGATTGGGTATTGTCGATTCAAAGTTGTCAAAAAAAAAATCAAAAAAAAAAATCAGTAATCATAACTCATAAGTAAAGCGATAAAAGTCTCATAAGTGTTGTCCACAAATTTCGTTAACACTAGCTCCAAAGTCTTCCAATCAATAATCATTTTATATAATAAATAATTTTTAATTGAAAAAGGGTATACATACTAGCTTAGTAATCAAAATTTGGTGACAAATATAATCTTGGTTAAAAGTGAAATGCATTATTCCGACCTCCACTAAATGATATATCCCTATACTAATGATTTATATATAACTTTTCTTAAAAATTTATCCTTATACTAAAATGATTTATTCATAATTTCACAGTAATACTAACAAAAACAGAACTAGAATTAAGTCTTTCTTCTGTTCCATTGTTCCACTAATTCCAAATAGTTAACTTTTAACTATATGAATATTTTTAGTCAAAGCTTCAGTATTTTTCATGTGAAAAGAGACTCACTTCCAACTTTTTTTGCAAGATTGAACTCTAAGCAGGATTGGAACTTATAAAGAATTTCTTATTTTCTTTATCAATGATGATAAGAAAATTCGTTTCTTATCAAAAAGAAATTTTTTTTTTCTTTTTGTTATCAGCTTATAACGTAATGAATCCGGGAAATAAAAGAGTAAAACACGCAAAAAAAAAAAAAATCATAGATAAATTTAGAAGAATTAAACATTTAAATATAATGATCATGAAATAAATAAAAAGCTTATTAAGAAGTACTCCCTCTGTATCAAAAAGATTGATTTTGTTGAGTTTTCATACCAATTAAGAAAAACATTTAATGTTTAATTATAAATACTCTATTTATTCATATCAAACTATTTCTCATAGCTATTAACCAATAGTAATTCATCAAATTAACCGATAGTAATTCATCAAATTTTGAAATTCTCAATTAATGATTCTTAATTTATAATTTATTAACATTAATTGATAAAATTTTACAGAGAATCAATCTTTTTGAGACAAAAATAAAATCTCAAAAAATCATTCTTTATGATACTGAGGGAGTAATAAACATGGGACTTGGTGTTAAGGTTGGGGAAATTTAGGAGAAGAAAGCGACAAAAGTTCAAATCCAAACGTATAAATTTTATACGTTCCTCTCTTTTTGAAAGGTACAGAAGAAATAAACAAACGCCGACCAAGTACATAAAACAAATAAACAAACAACAGAACCATTTATATGCAGACATTTAGATTGTACTTGGGAATATCAAAACAGATTTTGCAAATTTCACCCGTAAAGAGAACATAGAAAAAAGTCACAAAGACTTTGTGATCTGATATTTTCCCCTACATTTCGTAAATCATATAAAGTTAGGGACGATCCTCTATAAGGAAGCCTAAGTGGCTATATATACCTAAAAATGAACCTTTAAAAGCAAAAAAAAACTCACTAAAATTTCGTGAAAAAACAAAAAAAATTTAGGTAGATAAAAATATTTTGATCTAAAATTGGCAAAATCATAATTAAAAAAGACCATTTTTCCCGTGTGGTTTTCCCAAAAAGCCAAAATAATGTATAAATTGTATGTCATATTAAAAATAGCGTATTAGAAGAAATCACTCACCACTTGAGGGTGTTTTGCAAATAAAATTATAGCATACTTATTTTGTCAATTTTGTTTCAAAATTTTAGAAACTCAAAAATGAAAAGGTAGCTACAAGGAGCAACAAATTCAAAAATCTATTTGGTTAAGTAGAAATAAATCAAAATAGTAGAAGGATGTAGTGGTTTTTCTTATGAAGTCTCTGAAAATTTATACATTGAAAATCGAATTAAACTACGATGCAACAAATTCAAAAATCTATTTGGTTAAGTAGCAAACAATAGAAATAGTAAAAGGAGCTAGCCTTTATTTTATGAAGTATCCCAAAAATTAAACTTTTAAAATCGAAATTACCACCCAACCATTCTCAAAAAATTGATCAAACTGATTGTGTTTTAAAGTAAAGTGAACTATTAAGCAACAAAACACATACACATGGAAAGAGCAAAGAAATAATATTAATGCTAAAGCAAAAAGACTGCTTTACACACCACATATTGTCGGCAAAGCATTAAACTGTGGGGAAGATACAACAAAATCTTCCTCCTCTTGATATAAAAAAATAATCAAAAAGTAAATAATATAATCTTCAAACACTGAATAATGGAAATCAAATAAAATCCAGCTTATCAAGAATCAACACAAGACAAACATGATAAAACAAAGTTTTCCAATTTAAAGTGAGACAAAAAGTAATAATTCAAAATTCAATGTTGGAAAAGTGAGAGTCCCTACACAAGCATCTTGTGGTTGGAGAGGTATGGGCCAAATGGCACAATAAGCACTCAATGATTCATGAATTTGGATAAGCTTTATGGGTCCCAAATTCTCTCAATACTCACTTAAAAAAATGAAGAAAAACGCACTTTCTTGAACCGAAATTATTAGATTCCAATTATAAAATTCTCAGAACCTAGTAAACATCTCAAGCTGTATAAAAGACCACATTGAATTCTCCAAGACATTAAGAAGCAATAACCAAACAAAGCCAAGCAAAGCAGAGAGAAGAGACTTTGATTCAAAGACTAAAAAATGGCTGCAAATGAATTAGCTTCTTCTTCAGCACAAGCCTTCCAAGAGCAATCCCTTGGAGGTTTTGTCTCTAGAAAGCTGCTTCTGCACAATCCATTTGACCACAACACTCAACGAGCCTTTGCGGTTGCACCATCTCCTCTCATGACCCATGAGAACAACCTCAGTGGGAATGTCCTGATGCTTCTCTCAATCCTCATCTGTGGCATCATCTGTTGCCTCGGGTTACATTACATCATTCGTTGTGCATTCAGACGTACTTCAAGTTTCATGATCTCCGAGCCTATCTCTGGTCTTTCAACACCATGCGGTTCATCAAACAAAGGAATCAAGAAGAAAGCTCTTAGGATGTTCCCAGTTGTGAGTTACTCACCTGAGATGAACCTGCCGGGACTTGGCGAAGAGTGTGTCATTTGTTTGTCGGATTTTGTTTCCGGTGAACAGATCAGGATGCTCCCTAAGTGCCACCATGGGTTCCATGTTCGTTGCATTGACAAGTGGCTTCAACAACGTTTGACTTGTCCGAAATGCAGACACTGTCTGGTTGAGACATGCCAAAAGATCTTAGGTGACTTCAGTCAAGCTGATCAAGTGGCAGCAACACCAACAGAGAGCGTAATTGTCATGATTTCTCCTTTAGAACCTGAAGGAAGAGTAAACACTTTAAGAGAAAGCAGCTAGATGCCAAGAGAGACAGAAACCATCAAAAATCAGAATTTGTGATTTAGTTAGATAGGAGATTTTTGATCTGAGCACAATTCATGTCTTCAGCTTTAGAAGGATACATCAGTTTTTTTTAAGTCTTTCTTTTTTGCCTGTAGCACAAAGTGTATACAGATTACAGAAAGAATACATATCTCACTTTTCAGTAGTATTTCACGACTTCATCAAACATCTTTTTGAGAATGTAATTTTTTCAATGGAATGTAAACTAAATTAAGAATCATCTATAACCAGAGACTGATAAATGCTAATCATATATTCTTATTTGTCACAATCAGTACACAGAACAAATGGTTTCCGATAATGAATGCCAAGCTTTGTGTGAAGTGTTTAGTCTACAAGATGCATATACGGTGCAGATCTGATCGCGCGTATGCTTGATAGTGACATATGCACGAAGTTCGTGAAGAAAAAATGTATCTATCCACTTGACACTACCCACTTAAAACACTACCAATCCACACAGAGTCATCAAGATAAGAAATACCAGACGATTCTTCATCGTAATGGCAAAGAAATCAACTCTGCCATAGGAAAGTGATAGGAACCAACCGATCTAAGTATACGTAAAATTCAAACCTACAAGCTAGCTAGTTTGGGGGATACATAGTCTTGTAAGATTCTCAACCAGCGGTCAAGTGATAAACCCATCCTATGGGATATAGCCTTGACACCAGACATACCTATGACATGATACACTGTAAATAATGAAAATTTGATTAGTAAAAACCATCCTGGTCGAGAGAACCCATCTCCACAAGGTCACACACCAAAATCTAAAAGTGAGGGTAAAGCTACCCCACATCAAACCAAGCACAACTACCTTGTTCAATATATTTGTCATGATAGCCCGGACCGAGAAAAGACTAAGCCTAACGATTCAGATCTACTCACTGCTATCTCGTAGTATGAAAACAGAAACAAAACTACAAACTTAGCTTACTTTAATTCCATCTCTATGATAATAAATAAATTCGTGCAAACATAAAAGAATACATAGAGTGATCAACATCATATACCACTACATATCTTAATCTTTTTCATATATTCTCAAGATCTCAAATTCCTATAACTGAGTGATTTCATAACCCATTGTAAAAAAAACTACTAATACCTGATGTAGTTAAGGACCACATGTTCTAACTACGAGATTTTGGAGATCCTGTAATATAAAAGGAGCAACATGTCATAAACAAGGTTATCAAAACAAAAGACATGCCATAAACAATGATGGTTCATATAAGGCTTAAGATCCTAGGCATTTCTGATTGGATGAGATACAAATAAAGTGTTGAAAAGTTCAATTGATAAGCTATACTCAACTTTAAAAGGGAAATTAATAGTGATTGAGGCTGTCCACAAAAAAGAAGGGTTATTGTGGTTTTAGCTTAAGTAATGCCCTTACTAAAACAGCTAATAGTCTAAAATTGTTCAACTCTCTCAACAATTGAGGCTTTCTAGAAATTTGCCATAAATTTATTTACTACTGGAACAACCATAAGACATCAATACAAATACCATATTAGTATAGAAAAAATATTAAACATGTACAAATTTCTGCGACCAGTTAAATTACCATTGCAATTATTATAATGTTCTTTTGCTGGGTGAGAACTATCTACTCTAATATTAACAGAGTTACAAGTAAAACAGTGTAAACAGAAGCACTAGAGGACATTGATAGCTTAGGAAGATAATGTTTAAAAAACTATCTTAGTGCTTTAAGAAAATCATGGCTACTTGTTGGACTAAAGACCTCAATCAATATGATAGATTCATGTCTACACTTTTTGTAATATAATACATATAGTAGCTATAATTCACAACTATGCTAATAATATATTCGAGAAAGTTTTGCGACATACCGTTATAAAGCAAAAGAACTGTACACAATAGTCTGTGCCTATTCATCCTGTGGAAGTCGAAACTAACACAATCGAGATTTGTCTAGGGTTTTAATTTAGGGATACGATAAAAGTGAATTCTCAAAGAACAACAGAAACAACTGTAACCAAAGATGGTGTTCTTAATCTTATTGATGAAAAGAGTAGTTTTGATCGTACAAGAGTTTGATCGTAAAAGAAAAGATGTTTGTGCTGTGAGAGCTTTTGCGTAGTGTAATTTCTAGAGCGATATTCCTCCCTTTCTGCGAGAGCCTTGAATCTCTTTATATAGGGGTGATAAACCGCCTCCCCCGCGATATTCTCGGAAGATTTCCATTTATCTTGAAGTCGGCTTAGAATATCGCGGAATAAGGATAATTTCCTTATTCTTCGGAGTTTCTTGGAAGATATCCTGATTTGAGTCGATCCTTTGAGATTCTTCCTTATCATTTCCGGGTTTATCGGAAATGATCCTTCTCTTTCGGAAATGACGACCTACTTGGAAATGGTACTTCGAAGACGAATATTTTACCAAGTCTTTGCCTTGGGTGACTTGTGCAATCGGCTCGGGGACAAGAGAGGCACGGCCCAGGCTCCCGAGGGAAGCCGGCTTGGGTCCACGGAAGGAGCCAGCTCGGGGGTCTCGACACTAACCGGCTCGGATTCCCGGAGTGAACCGGCTCGGGCACTTGAAGGGAGCCGGCTCGGGTTCACAAGCTTGCTGACAGACCCCGAGCAGATTACCGGCGTTCCCCGAGGCAACCAATGCAGTGACCCGAGGTGAATGGCAGTTTGCCCCGGGGTGAATGGCAGTTTGCACCGAGGTGAATGGCAGTTTGCACCGAGGTGAATGGCAGTTTGCACCGAGGTGAATGGCAGTTTGCACCGAGGTGAATGGCAGTTTGCACCGAGGTGAATGACTCGCTTCACCGAGGTGTCTTCAGAAGTTCCCTGAGGCGTTCGAAGTTCGGCTCGGTGCTATGGGATGAAATCCGACCCCAACAGTTAGCCCCCCAGCTCGTTGGTTCGAAGAGCAACCAATGAGCTTCACGACTGTTAGTCCGAGCCGTTTTAAACTTTGTTCCGAGCCCATCCTTGTATGCCGCGAAATTTTCAATGTTTCAAAAATGGTTAGTGTCCCTTCGGTGATTCTGATTCTTGACGATTCGAACCTCTTTGACGCTTCATCTTCTTCTAGCGCGTGTGACGGTTGAGATTCTACCTCGAGAAGTGGAAGAGTCCTCTGCTGATTCCCGAGACCCGTGCGGATGCGAAGTATCTTAATGTTGGTCACGCGCACCCGACGCGCCCGAGACTTGGGCGGATGCGAAATATTATTAAACTCGTGTGTACCCGACGCGCCGAAGTGTTCTATAAATATCCGACTCCTGCTTCATTTTCACATTTCGCAATCTGCAAGGAAAATTTCTAAGGTTCGCTTCTTTTCTCTCTGATCTTGATCTCTTTAATCTTCTCTGCTTTGCTTTATTTTCCGTCGTTCCTCCGCCGTGCCAGATCTTAGATTTGGTTTTTCAGATTTCAAATCTTGTTTTTCTGGTTCTTTTTGATTCACCCGAGCCGAAGATGTCACTCTCTGATTCAAGTGATTCGTCCCGAGGCAGAAACATTCCTGTTCATGAAAGGAAGATGGTTTGGAGCAGTCCCTTGGAAGGAACCGAGGCTAGTTTTTCAGATTGCTCCGAGCGGAACGACGATAGTGAAGCAAAATCGTCATCCGTGGACCAAGATCCGAGCCAATTTGTGGCTCGGGAGGATACAGTTGCGAATGTGGTTCGGGATGAGGATCTTCCTGATGACCCCGAGGCAGCTTTAAATACGGGGAGAACGCGTCCTCCGTCTAAGGACGAAGCTGGGGGTTCTCGTTGGCAAAAAGCGCCCGAGCCGTCTTTGCTCCCTGTAAAGGCCGAGGCGGTTCACTATGATTCCGACGCGGAGGCGAGAATGCTTCAGGCCAGGATGCAAGCGGCTAAGGCTCTACAGCAGAAGACGAAGCGAGCCAGAAAAGTAAAAAGGCCCGACCCTCCTGGTTCTACGCTATCCACCGAGGACTCCCTCAGAGAATTGAGAGTTCGGTTCGGTTTCAGTGAATGAGTCACGATGAGGCTTCCGACCCCGAGTGAACGAGCCGATAATCCTCCCGAGGGGTTCTTCACGTTGTACGAGGGGTTTTTCAGTTTTTGTTTCCTGTGGTTCCCTCTCCCGAGGCTGATCGTTGAGTATTTGTGGTCGTATAAGATTGCGTTGGCTCAGATCTCAACTCGTGGACTGCGGCATCTTATTGGGATCTTAGTAAGGAGTTTTGAGGCGGATAAAATTTTGTCCCTCGGGCATTTAAGGAATTTCCTGGAGGTTCGTCGTAGCCCAGGTCCTCTGGAAAGATACTACATCTCGTCGAGCAAAAAGAAAAAGATCATTGGCGGGTTCCCGAGCAAGGATGAGAAGTACACTGATCATTTCTTCTTCGTCGCGATTGACGAGGACTCCGTCCCCGAGGGATGCCTTGATAAAATTGTTGCGAAATGGGGCAAAATCGGTAGTTTACCCGAAGCGTTTAAGTTTTCTTTCTGTCGTGATTTGATCTATTTATTCTAACCAGTTTTGTTTTCATTTTCAGATCGTAACCCGGCGTTCCTCGAGCTTATCCCCGAAGATCTTTTAGAAACTCACGAGGAGTTGGCTTCCCGGAAGTGTAACTGGACCAAGCATTTTACGCTCAAAAGAGTTGAGAAAGCGCTGAGATTACTCCGAGGCGTGTCCTGTTCATCATCATCATCCTCCTCGGATCACCGATTAAGCGGCTACATGGAGATGCAGAAGGCGAAGATGACGCTAAGGGAGAAAAAGGCTGCTGAGGAGGAAGCGGCCGAGCAGAAAAGAGCTCTCGAGGCGGTTTTCAAACCTTTGACCGAGGGGTCTAGAAGGCCCGAGGCGTCCGATCTACCCGAGGCGTCTGGCAGGCCCGAAGTGGTTAAGGGCCCCGAAGGATCCGGGGTTGATCTAGCTGTTACTTCGGTTCCTCCCGAAGCGGTCGACGATGTCCCAGCTGGGGACGGTGGAGTTCGAGCTCCCGAGGTCGAACACACCGAAGTTGTGGTCGGCTTGGCTGCTGGTAGACAGGCCAAGTCTAAGGGAAAACGTCCTCGGGGCGACCACTCTACCGATAGGAGGAAGAAGTCGAAGAGCGATCACAGCAGCTCTCGACCGATTTACAAGGACAAGGTGGCTTCGGCCAACCTTGTTGCTTCGTGTGCATGGCCGTTGTTGACGACCCCTGAGACTCTGGCCGAGGCGGAAAGATACGCCGAGACTTTGGCCAACTTTCTGAAGGTAATAATAATTTTTTGTTGAACCCCTTGTTTCGAAGTTCTTTTCCGTTCCTAACATGTCGTTTTATCCCCAGGCCTTCTCCTCAATGAACACGCTGGTTCGTTCTTACGAATCCGCGAACCGCCAGCGCGAAGCTGCCAGCGAGCAGTTTGAGATGGCCCGAGCGGAATCGGAGAGGAGAGTAACCGAGACGACCGCAGCAAGGGAGAGGGCCGAGGCCTTGGTTGCGGCTGAGCAAGAAGCGAGGCGGAAGGATGCCGAGGAGAACACTCGAATTCGGCAGAAAGCCGAAGCGGAGATTGAGCGCCTCAACCGCCTATTTACCGAGGAGAAGTCCCTTCGGGAGGCTGAGGTTGCTCGAGCCAAGAAGGCTGCCAAAAGGGAGGTTACCGAAGAATTCGCCAAGCAGATCAAGACGATCGAGGCGAAGCTGGAACAGTTCGACCAGGTCGCTGATCGATACATGTACTTCTCCCAGGCTAAGGCTAACGCCGAGCTGATTGCCGAGCTCGAGGCGGGCAAGTCGATCGAGGACGAGAAGAAAGAGGTAGAGGCATGGAAAGAAGAGTTCGGGGACGCCGAAGCGGAGTATTCTCAGCTCGCGGTCGAGCTGCTCGAAACTTTGAAGATTCCTCCGGTGTCACCCGACTCTGCTCACGATAGCCTTGGGAATAGGTCGGTGGAGGGCGAGGCGGTCGAAGTTGGAGTTATAGATCAAGCAGGGACGAACCTGTGCTCCGAGGCTGCGCTTGTTCCAGACGAGGAGCAGGATAAGTGATCCCGAGGCGCCCCTTCTTTTATGTTCTGGATTTGTTTTGATTCTTCTCCTTTTTGTAAGACTTGTGCCTGGACGGCTTTATCCCTTTTGAATGCATGTTTCCTTAAATACTTGAATTGTTTCGTTCATCTTGAGTTGCTCCCGAAGTGACTTCGTAAACATGACTTGTTCATCGAGGAGTTAGTCTTTTCCGAGTCGTTTTAACTTCCGAACCGAATTATACACCAATGTCAATGTAATTGGGTTTTGGTAAAAATGAGCTTCGGTTCAGTAGGAGTTATTTTTCGGAATAGCGAACCAGTGTTAAGATAACTGGGTTTTTGTAAATGATGTGAAAAAGTTAATTCTCCCGAACCATTTCTACTTCCGAACTGAAAGTGAAATGGATCGTTCACCAGTGTTAAGGTAACTGGGTTTTGGTTATATGGGACTAATCTCTATCGGTTGCGACCCGAGCTGATATAGTCGAAGCCAGTGCTTAGAAGCGAACTGGGGTACCAGTGTCGGAGTCGACTGGGTTTTCCGAAGACAATCTCTTGGTGGTCAGATATCTCTGACCGAATTGTCTCGAATACTTATATAGCGCGCTGTAACCGAAGCGGTGAAATGAGCTCTCTGTTCGTGGACGTGGCCATCATCCGAATGAACTGTTAGCTTTGTGGGTCGATAAGAGGATAGTAAAAGTTCCCGAGATGAGTTTTGGGAAAAATGTCGAGGTGGATTTGGGTTGAAAACCCGAAGGGTAAACTTTAGAAAGAATGAAATTTTAGTGGGAGTATATGTATACGGACCCACTCCCCCCCTTTTTTAATTAGGGGGTAGCTGAACTCGTCCGAGGACGAGCTGCCTACGTACCCTTTTCAGGGATCAAGCCACCCCGTAGTTCAAGTGCATGCGCACCTTAGGTTTTTAGCGGTAATATTTCCTTAGATGCATTGCGTTCCAGGATCTAGGTACCGCTTTGCTTTTCATGTTGATGAGTTCGTAGACGCCGGGACGGATTACCTTTGCGATCGTGTAAGGTCCCTCCCAATTCGTGCCGAGCTTACCTGCGTTATGCTCGGCGGTATTCTGGAAAACTTTGCGCAGTACGAGCTCTCCTTCGTGGAAGCGGCGATGCTTCACGTGAGAATTGTAGTACCGAGCCGTTGCATTCTGATAGTTCTGCATACGGATCAAAGCCGAATCTCTTCTTTCGTCAATTAAGTCCAGCTCGTCCAGCATCATCTGAGTGTTGGAATTTTCCTGCTCGGGGAGAAAACGTCTTCTCAATCCCGGGATCTCGGCTTCGGTGGGAATCACACACTCCGTGCCGTAGACAAGGGCGAAAGGTGTTTCTCCCGTGGCCCGCCGCGGCGTGGTTCTGTGCGACCATAGTACTCCTTCTAATTCATCGGCCCAGCGGCCTTTCTTCGCGTCGAGGCGCTTTTTTATTCCGTCGAGAATTGTCTTGTTTGCCGCTTCGGCTTGTCCGTTCCCTTGAGGATACCGAGGCGTTGACTTGCTGAGGCGAATTCCCCATTTCTCGTAGAATCCTTCGAACCGAGCCGAAATAAACTGCGATCCGTTGTCTGTAACGATCTCGTAAGGTATCCCGTGGCGGCATATGATGTTCTTCCAGACGAAGTTCTCGACCTGCGCGTCTTTGATGATGGCGTAGGAGTCCGCCTCGATCCATTTGGAGAAGTAGTCTGTCAGTACGAGGACGAGTTTCTTCTGCTTGGAGTCGTGTAGAGGTCCGATGATGTCCATGGACCATCGCATGAATGGATAAGGCGAAGTGATGGAAGAGAGGAGCTCGGCGGGTTGATGAATGGTTGGCGCGTGTCTGTGGCATTTATCACACCGTTGAGAAAACTTCTCGCAGTCTTTGACCATTGTATCCGTGGCGTTTGATCTTTATAGCCAGGGCTCTCCCGCCAGAATGGTTCCCACAAGATCCGCCGTGTACTTCTTCCATGACTCTCCGAGCCTCATTTCCTTCGACACAGATAAGGAGGGGGCCGGAAAATCGCCATTTAAAGAGTTCTCCGTCGATCAGAGTATACCGAGCCGCTTTGGCTTTAAGCTTCCGAGCTGCCCATTTTTCAGTAGGAACTTCTCCATCGGTTATGTAGCTTCGGATGGCTCCGATCCATTTGGCGTCGCTTCCGTATTCGGGCTCAGTTGCGTCCGTAGTTTGCTGGTTTAGTAGTTCGATGTCCATTTCTTCCGGTTCTTCTGTCTCCCGAGCTGTTAGAACTTGATCCTTGCTATTTTCTTCAATGCTCGACTTTTCGATGAACTCGACCGGTATGATTCTCTTTAGATTCGGGTCGGAGGTTGAAGCCAGAGCTGCTAGGGCATCGGCCGATGTGTTTTCACCTCGTGGGATTCTGGTTAATTCGAATTCGCCGAACTGTTTCGCCAAGTCTTGCGTGAGAGCAAGATACGCTTCCATTCGTTCGTCGCGAGCCGCATATTCTCCATTGAATTGATTAGCCACGAGCTGGGAGTCGCAAAAGGCTCGCAGCTTGTTGATCTTAAGTCCCCGAGCCAGCTTAAGTCCTGCTATCAGCGCTTCGTACTCAGCCACGTTGTTAGTCGCGTCGAAATTCAGCCGAAAGGATTGTTCAAGGATTTCACCCTCTGGTGATGCTAGGCGGATTCCGACGCCAGAACCTTGTTTCGAGGATGAGCCGTCGGCGTGGAGGGTCCAAACAGCGTTGGGTGACCCTTCTCGGGCGTTCTCAGTTGGCAGCTCGATGATAAAATCGGCCAGGACTTGAGATTTCGCACATGTTTTGTTCCTGTATTCGATGTCGTACTCGCTGAGCTCTGTTGCCCATTTGGCCAGGCGTCCCGATTGGCTCGGACTGTGCAGGATGGTTCGGAGTGATACGGGCGCCATGACGACAATTGAGTGAGACTGGAAATATGGCCGTAGCTTCCGAGCTGACATTACTACGGCGAGGGCGAGCTTTTCGGTTTGCGGGTAGCGTGTCTCCGCGTCGGTGAAGGTTTGCGAGACATAAAATATCGGCTTCTGCTCTCCTCTGTCTTTCCTGACTATGACTCCACTTATCGCCGTATCAGAGACTGCGATGTACAGAAATAATGGCTCGCCTGGGACTGGTTTTGCTAACACCGGTGGATTAGCCAAATACTTCTTCAGTTCCTGGAAAGCTTCTTCGCAGCGATCGGTCCATTCGAATTTCTTGTTTCCGCGCAGAGTATCGTAGAAAGCCAGGCATTTGTCAGTGGACCGCGAGATGAATCGGTTCAAGGCTGCGACTCTCCCGGTGAGACGTTGGACTTCGCGCTTGTTCTGTGGTGAGGGCATGTTCAGTAGAGCATCGATTTGCTTCGGGTTTGCCTCGATGCCTCAGTGAGTTACGAGATATCCCAAGAATTCTCCCGACTTTACCGCGAAACGACATTTTGCCGGGTTGAGCTTCATGTTGTGCTTGTTGAGCTGACGAAAACAGTCGCATAGATGGGCTATGTGATCGCTCTCTTCAAGGGACTTGACTAACATGTCGTCGATATAAACTTCCATCGTCTTCCCGAGCTGCTCGGAGAACATCCTGTTGACGAGCCGTTGATACGTTGCGCCAGCGTTCTTGAGTCCGAAGGGCATGACTTTGTAACAGTAGATACCTCGGTCTGTGATGAAAGCTGTCTTCTCGCGATCGTCGGGATGCATGAGAATCTGATTGTATCCTGCGAAAGCATCCATGAACGATAGGAACTTATTTCCCGCGGTTGCTTCCACTAAGCGATCGATATGTGGGAGTGGAAAACTGTCTTTAGGGCAAGCTTTGTTCAAATCGGTGAAATCGACGCAGACTCTCCACTTGCCGTTCTTCTTTTTAACCACGACAGGATTTGCTAACCAGTCCGGGTATCTTGCTTCGGAGATCGAGCCGATCTTTAAGAGCTTTTCTACTTCAGCGTTCACGGCATCTGCGCGATCCCGACCCAATTTTCTTCGCTTCTGCTTGATGGGTTTGAAAGATGGGTCAACATTCAGCTCGTGGCAGATTACGTCGATGCTTACCCCAGGTAGATCTTCAGCCGACCAGGCGAAGGTGTTGATGTTCTCTTTGAGGAATGATATGAGCTCGGTCTTGATTTCCTCGGTTAAATCGCTGCCAATTTCCACGCATCGTTCAGGCCGTTCGTCGTCGAGGCTAATGGAGATTACAGGATCCGAGGTAGGCTTCTTCTCCTCGCGCGCCTCCTCGATCTGTAATTGCTATAACTGTTTAGATATAGCCTTCTCTTCACTCCGGCCAAGTTTTGATTTCTTGTGATCTGTTTCTACCTTCGCTTCAGTGACAGGGTTTCGGAGTTTGTGTGCTGCCATGAAACACATCCGAGAATTTTTCTGACTGCCCCAGATCGTTTTCACGCCATTGGGGGTCGGGAATTTGACACACAGATGATATGTTGATGCGACAGAGAGCTTTCTTTAAAGCCGAAAGAGCGGCTACATCTGTAATTCCTTCGACCTTGGCTAGCGTCGATTTGAATGTTTTGAGGAAATCTCTTAACGGCTCGGTGGGCTGTTGAGACAGGGACCACAGATCCGCGTCGGAGGTTCCGGGGTCGATGAGCACGGAGTATTGCTTGAGGAACAGTGTCGACAGCTCGTCGAAACTATCAATCGAGTTTCGTTCCAATCTTGAAAACCACTCCAATGCGGGTCCTTTGAGGTGTTCCACGAACAGTAAGCATAGACCTGCATCCTTTTCCCCGGGTTTGAACCTGGCTCGGGCCACAGATATCACGAACGATTTAATGTGGCACTTCGGATCGGTTGATTCGTTGTAAGAGTCGATTCTGAACTTTCCTAGATTGGACATCGTCGTTTCGGAAATTCTTTTGGTGAAAGGCGTATTCCGAGATTCTTCCAAAATTCGGTCGATGTTCGGTGCAGAGGACGAAACGCTATGTATCTGGGTTTTGACGAGCTTCATATCAGCTTCCGCCTTGGCTAGGGAGGCTCGGATCTTGCTTAGCTCGTCCTCTCTTTCGGATTCTTTGGCCCACCTTATGTTTTCCTCAGTTTCTTCGTCATCAGTAAGGTCCGTTCGCTCGGCGGAGTTAGCTCCGGCTCGGGTGCGCTCGTCTTGCAAATCATCTGGCTCGTCTGTCACGTCCACTGCGTCTGGTTCGGTAGGATCATCTTGGTTCTCGCGTCTGGCAGGGTCGGCTCGGGTTGCGACTCTGGTGTTGTTGGTTGGTGTTGCGAACGTGAGTCTTGTTGGGTTGATGTCAGGCAAATTCCTCCGAGCTCGTGGCGGCTGAGTCTGGAAACGCGTGGTTTTTTGTTGCCCACGTGTTGCGATTTCGTCGACTCGCTGCGCCAAGGTTTTGTTAGCTTTTTCTTGGTCGTCAGCTTTTTTCTGGAATTTAACCATCAGGTCTTTCAGCTCGGCTAGAGTCGCTATGATCGTCGGATCGGCTTGAGGATTCAGAGGGTTCGGGATCCCTCCTCCGGCTGGTGGTGTCTGACGACCGTCTTCGTTCATCGTCCTTTTCGGTAATCGAGTTCTGCGTCTTAGAGTAAGAGAATTCTAAAGTATCCCCACAGACGGCGCCAAACTGTGGAAGTTGAAACTAACACAATCGAGATTTGTCTAGGGTTTTAATTTAGGGATACGATAAAAGTGAATTCTCAAAGAACAACAGAAACAACTGTAACCAAAGATGGTGTTCTTGATCTTATTGATGAAAAGAGTAGTTTTAATCATACAAGAGTTTGATCGTAAAAGAAAAGATGTTTGTGCTGTGAGAGCTTTTGCGTAGTGTAATTTCTAGAGCGATATTCCTCCCTTTCTGCGAGAGCCTTGAATCTCTTTATATAGGGGTGATAAAGCGCCTCTCCCGCGATATTCTCGGAAGATTTCCATTTATCTTGAAGTCGGCTTAGAATATCGCAGAATAAGAATAATTTCCTTATTCTTCGGAGTTTCTTGGAAGATATCCTGATTTGAGTCGATCCTTTGAGATTCTTCCTTATCATTTCCGGGTTTATCAGAAATGATCCTTCTCTTTCGGAAATGACGACCTACTTGGAAATGGTACTTCGAAGACGAATATTTTACCAAGTCTTTGCCTCGGGTGACTTGTGCAATCGGCTCGGGGACAAGAGAGGCACGGCCCAGGCTCCCGAGGGAAGCCGGCTCGGGTCCACGGAAGGAGCCAGCTCGGGGGTCTCGACACGAACCGGCTCGGATTCCCGGAGTGAACCGGCTCGGGCACTTGAAGGGAGCCGGCTCGGGTTCACAAGCTTGCTGACAGACCCCGAGCAGATTACCGGCGTTCCCCGAGGCAACCAATGCAGTGACCCGAGGTGAATGGCAGTTTGCCCCGAGGTGAATGGCAGTTTGCACCGAGGTGAATGGCAGTTTGCACCGAGGTGAATGACAGTTTGCACCGAGGTGAATGGCAGTTTGCACCGAGGTGAATGGCAGTTTGCACCGAGGTGAATGACTCGCTTCACCGAGGTGTCTTCAGAAGTTCCCTGAGGCGTTCGAAGTTCGGCTCGGTGCTATGGGATGAAATCCGACCCCAACACATCCCCAAAATGAAATTCCCTACATTGTCAAAACAGAAAAAAAAGATATTTAGAAGGAAAGATGAACAAATAGATATTTACTTAAAAGTTCACCAAAAGATGAAAACTGAGCAATGGCACTAAAGAATAGGTTCCACCAAAGAAAGTCAATAATGGTACATAGATGATTAAGAGACAGGACTAAAGCTCTGTGTTTCAGTATTTCAACTTTCTAGCCAAAGTGTAATGTTCCTGAAACTTTTCTCAGCATTAAAACCCATTGGGTCCAAACCATTTGTACATCATGAATGCATCCAGCAAAACTCTTACTTGAATATTCTCACCAAGTCGCGTTATTTCACCTCAACAAAACCATTTATATGCAGACATGTAGCTGCTTGGGAATATCAAAATAGATTTTGCAAATATGATCCGAACTTAAAACATATTACAATGGAAATAAAATAAAATCCTTCTTATTAAGAATCAACAGAAGACAAACATGATTAGACAAAGTTTTTTAGTATAAAGTGACACAAAAAAAAAAAAAAAATTTCAAAATTCAATGTCTCGACACAAGCATCTTGTGGTTAGAGGGGGTATGGGCAAACGATACATTCAGCACTCAAGAATTCATGGAATTGGATAAGCTCTTTCTGGGTCCCAACTCTCATTTCAAAAAGGAAACCACTTTCTTAAACAAAAACTATTACTGTCCAATTATAAAATTCTCTCAGTCCCCACTAAGTAATCAGTAAGCATCTCAAGCTATATATAAGACCACTTTGCATTCCCCAAAACTTTAAGAAGCAATAACCAAACAAGAAAACCAGAGAGAGCAGACTTTGATTTAAAGCTTTTTCAAGGAGTAAAAAATGTCTGTAAATGAGTTACCTTCTTCAGCTCAATACTTCCAAGAAGGATTCCTTGGCGATTTTGTCTCTAGAAAGCTTCTTCTACACGACCCATTTGACCACAACTCTCTACGAGTCTTAGCGGTTGCACCATCTCCTCTCATAACACATGAGAACAACCTCAGAGGGAATGTTCTGATGCTTCTCTCAGTCCTCATCTGCGGCATCATCTGTTGCCTTGGGTTACATTACATCATTCGTTGTGCATTCAGACGTTCTTCACGTTTCATGATCTCTGAGCCTATATCCAGTCTTCCCACACCACGAGGTTCATCAGACAAAGGAATCAAGAAGAAAGCTCTCAGGATGTTCCCGGTCGTGAGTTACTCACGTGAGATGAACCTGCCGGGGCTTGGTGAAGAGTGTGTCATTTGTTTGTCGGATTTTGTTTCCGGTGAACAGCTCAGGCTGCTCCCCAAGTGTAACCACGGGTTCCATGTTCGTTGCATAGACAAGTGGCTTCGACAACATTTGACATGTCCGAAATGCAGACACTGTCTGGTTGAGACATGCCAAAAGATATTAGGTGACTTCAGTCAAGCTGATTCAATGGCAGCAACACCAACAGAGAGCGTAATTGTCAGGATTGCTCCTCTAGAACCTGAAGGAAGAGTAAACACTTTTAGAGAAAGCAGCTAGATGCAAAGAAAGGCAGAAACCAACAGCAATTCAGTATCTGTCAGCAGTTAGATAGATGATTTTAGTTTCTAAATCATAGAAGGGTTCCAAAAGAGGAAAAAAAAACACCGGATACTTCTATTTTTTATGTCTTTCTTTTTTGCCTGTAGCACAAAGTGTCGACAGAGAGAATATAATTCACTTTTCAATACGAGTTCATCAAAGTTCTTTTGGCAAAGTTATTTTTAATGGTGGAATGTCAGTTATGCATTCTTATCCAAAAACTTCAAGAATCATCTATAAGCAAGATTGATAAGTGCTAGTCATATTCTTATATGTCGCAATCACTACACAGAACCAAAAAGTCACTAGACAGAACAAATAGTTTCCCAGTAATGAATGCCAAGGTTTGTGTAAAGAAGCAGTGGTCCAGTCTACAAGATGCATGCATCTACGATCCAGGCCTCATCTTGTGTATGCTTGATATTGAAAAAATGCATCTACCCACTTAACACGACCCACTTTATAAACTACCTATATACCTCAAAGCCAATCAACACACATGAGTCATCGGGATAGCAAATAAATTATTTGAAATAACACATGTCACAAGATCCTTCCCCCGATGATAACGAAATAAACTCTGCCATAGGAATATGGACCCAACCAATAATAGAGCAAACCAACCAACATAAGTTTCAAGTTAGACCTGAAAGCTACTTTGGGGAATGCATCGCCTTGTAAGATTTCAAGTTACACCAAACTTTGTCTTGTAAGATTCTCAACCCCCAGTCAGTGATAAACCCATCTTATGAGATCTAACTTTGACACCAGACATATCCATGCCAAAATACACTGTACAGATGTAGAGTTGATCTGTAGATACCATCCCCATAAGTCACATACCAACATCTAAGTGAGGGTGTTGTGAAGCAAGATAAGTGAGAAATCCTTCACCATTATTAAACCAAAGACTGTTAAACTTCCGGATCTCCTACTCTACTCTGAGGGTTGATACTAATTACCTTATTGATGCCTCAAATATACTCACCCTTTATCTTATCTAATTAGTACTAAAGCACGATCTGATACAAACTTTAATATACTTGCTCTATTATTCTTCTTTTCTCCACAACAGGCACACTGTTGTAAACTGTGTTGTTCTATTGATTAATGAATGAGATTTCGATACATATATATACATGATGAGGGGAGACAAATCCCCATTGGGCTAGTAAACCCTAAAGCCCAAAAGCCCACTAAGTACAATATAGGCCGTCATAAGGAGAATCTTCAAGAACATGGGCATGGGCCTTCTAGGACATGGACATGGGCCTTCTAGAATATGCATAAGGTCCACGGTTATGGAGTCCATCCAACATGTGGTTTATAACACTCCCCCTTGGATGACATAACCGTGTAGATGCCAAAGGATCTCAGTAATACGCTTGGGGATGCTGCCTCATTAAAACCTTACCAGGAAAACCCATTGGGACAAAACCATGGTTAAGGAAAAAGAGTACAGCACGTATTACTCCCCCTGTTTTGGTCATCCCTGCAAGTCCTTAAGTCTCCGCATTCCAATTTGATGCGTGAGCTTCCTCAATGTCGATGTTGGTAATGCCTTGGTAAAGAGATCGGCTGAGTTGTCGCTGGATCGAACTTGTACCACTCGAACTTCTCCATCCCTTTGCAAGTCATGCGTGAAGAAGAACTTTGTTAGAATGTGCTTCGTCCGATCTCCCTTGATGTAGCCGTCCTTGAGCTGAGCGATACAGGCTGTTGTCTCCTCATATGATGGTCTTTGATGTTGTAGTAGCTGCGCCTTGAAGAAGGCTGCCTACGTACCCTTGGAAGGGATCAAGCCACACGTAGTTCCTATCTATTGACCATGCCATAATCTGATTTTACCTGCATCAGCAAAACAAACTAAACCAAAGCAAACTAGACCTTCTTTGGTTAGATCAGTATAGAATAAAACCCAAATAAACAAATATAGGAAGAATAGAATTTAAAATTTAACCAAACCTTCCTTCAAACCTTTCTAGTGCCTTTGGGTTGATCATGAACTAAATTTAGGCAAAGGAGGTTCACGGCAAAACATATGTCTGGTCTAGTGTGGCTAGCCAAGTACATTAACGCTCCTATGGCACTAAGGTGTGGCACTTCAGGATCGAGAACTTCTTCCTCATCCTTCTTTGGACCGAATGGATCACTATCCAATCCGAGGCTTCTCACCACCATTGGGCTGCTCAATGGGTGGGCCTGGTCCATATTGAATCTCTTGAGTACTTTTTCAGTATATGCCTTTTGATGCACAAGGATTCCATTATTCACGTACTCAAGTTGCAATCCCAAACAGAATTTTGTCTTGCCTAGGTCTTTCATCTCGAATTCTTTCTTTAGATATTTGACTGTTTGGGCGATTTCCCCAGAGGTTCCAAGGATGTTCAAATCATCCACATATACTGCTATTATCACAAACCCTTCGTTTGCAAATTTCTTTATGAAGATACATGGACTGATGGGATCATTCTTATAACCTTCTCTGACTAGGTACTCGCTTAATCTATTGTACCACATGCGTCCACTTTGTTTCAGTCCATAAAGCGATTTGTTCAGCCTTATGCAGTATTGGTCTCGAGACCCTTTCTTATCTTTATCTTTGAGCTCAATACCCTCTGGTAATCTCATATATATCATCCAGTGGACTTATATAAATATGCAGGCATTACATCCATTAGCCGCAAATCAAGTCTTTTTCTTTATATAGCCAGACTTAGCAAAATTTAAATGTCTTAGCATCCACCACAGGGGAGTATGTTTCTTCATAATCTATCCCCGGTCTTTGTGAGAATCCTTGTGCTACAAGCCGTGCCTTATATCTCACGATTTCATTATTCTCATTTCTCTTCTTCACAAAGACCCATTTGTGTCCTACTGGTTTTTACATCGAATGGTGTCCTTAAGGTCGGACCAAACTCATTCCTTTTCTTAATGATTCTTAGCTCCACGTTTTATGGTCTTGTACCATTTAATCAATCAAGTCTTTGAGTGCACTCTAGTATAGACGTGGGCTCCTGATCCTCATTTATATTCATAAATTCAAGTGCTACCTTGCATGCAAAATCATCTTATGTCGACATTTCTTATATGTTCCATTATGTTCCAGACATGATATAATCGATTTGAGATTTATTATGGTCAGGACCTTTAATACTTTGCAGCTTGGCGTCCCAAGCTACATTATATGGTACCTGTACCTTAGAGCCGGCCGGCCTTATCTCCATGTCTGGGATGGTTTCCTTAGTAACCTCGGATTCCTATTGCACCTTTCTTTGATTTTCGAGGATTTTTATCTTTGGAACCTATTGGTCTACCACGTTTCTTTCGTGTGTTAGACTCGGTAGCAATTTCATTGATTCGCTTTTGGATATCAATACGTACTGGTGCATTACAAGCTGGTATGTACGTTTTTGTAACTTTCTTTGGGTCAGCAAAGGAATCTGGCAATTGATTAGCTAGCTTTTCAAATGTATAATCTTATGGACCTCTGATTCTCATGCCAGAGTCCGAGGATCTTGCCAATTTAAGGATGTTTGATTTCATTATATTTCTTTTATTGCTTTACCCAGCTTGTTCGTCTCTCCACCTATAGTAGGAAACTCGGATTCATTAAAATGACAATCCGCGTATCTAGCCTTAAATAGATCACCCGTAGTTGGCTCTAGATACTTAATAATGGTGGGAGAATCAAATCCAACATATATTCCCATCCTCCTTTGAGGTCCCATCTTTGTTTCTATGTGGTGGAGCAATCGGTACATATATGGCACACCCGAAAGTCTTTAGATGGGATATGTCTGGCTCATGACCCATAAGTAATTGGGATGGTGAATATCTATGTTCACTAGATGGCCTTATGCGTATAAGTTCTGATGCATGTAAAACAGCGTGTCCCCAAGCGGCTACTGGGAGCTTCGACCTCATGAGTAATGGTCGAGCTATCAATTGAATTCGTTTAATGAAGGATTCCGCTAATCCATTCTGTGTATGTACATGTGCTACGGGATGTTCCACACTTACCCCCATGGACATACAGTAGTCATTAAACGCTTGGGACGTGAATTCACCGGCATTGTCTAGACGTATAGTCTTAAGCGGAAAATCTGGAAAGTGGGCTCGCAGTCTTATTATCTGGGCCAATAACCTAGCAAACACTTGGTTTCTAGTAGATAGGAGACAAACATGCGACCATCTTGTCGATGCATCAATGAGGACCATACATATGTCTCCTTGTATCCTTTCCAGAAATTTTAAGGTCTCTTTATTTACCTTAGCCGGTGATGGCCTTATAATGAGTTTCCCTTGTGAACATGCTTCACACGTGAGATTCTTAGGGATAACTCTTTTCTCTCTTAGGGTGTGCCCCTTTGAATTAGTTATTAGTTTACGCATCATACTATGACCCGGATGGCCAAGCCGGTCATGCCATAAAGTGAATTTCTTGATGAACTCTTTGTTCATTGCCATATTAGCTTCGATCATATCGATTTTAGCATAGTAGAGACCAGTGGATAATGCGGGTATAGTCTCTTAGGACTTTCTTATGTCCTTGGGTGATCTCAATTATATTTAGGAATTCTTTGTTCCCTTCACCCTTTGTTTCAATATGGAAACCATTCAATCTTATATTTTTGAAACTTGACAAGCTCCTCTTCGAGCTGGGTGAATATAGGGCATCGCTTATTTCAAGATGCGTGCCCTTTGATAAAAGTATATGGGCATGACCATGGCCCTCAATAAGACTAGCTATACCCGCTATGGTGCTAATATTGGCATTTTTCATTATGAGATTTAGGAAAATATCTCTTATCTTTTGTGTGGCTCCACTATCCACCACAATTATGTTCTTGTCCTCGGCCATTTCTTATATGGACAAGAATCATGTTCTAAACATAAAATAATATAAAATAAATTCAAGCAAATAACAATCAATGAACACATAAAATGCAAAGAAAAACATAGAGGTTTTGATGTCGAAGTAAGATTTATCAACTTGATTCTTTTATGCAATCAGAAGTTTCATACTCTATTAGATCATCTTGATCATGTTCACCATCTTTATATACCAAATGGGCTTTAGGATTCTTCCCTTTTACACTCTCTTGATAGAGGTCACAACGATGTTTGGAAGTCCTACATATCTTAGCCCAATGGTTTCCCATTCCATATCTATGGTATACTCATTTGGTCGAGTGTTGTGGTTTGGAAATACCACATCGTCCTCGCCCTCGACCACGGCCGGAATTGGGTCTACATCCACGGTTATAGTGGTTCCCATGGCCGGATGAGTTATAGTGGCCACAACCACGTCCTTTCAATACCACATCTATGGCATACTCATTTGGTCGAGTGTTGTGGTTTGGAAATACCACATCGTCCTCGCCCTCGACCACGGCCGGAATTGGGTCTACATCCACGGTTATAGTGGTTCCCACGGCCGGATGAGTTATAGTGGCCACAACCACGTCCTTTCCATCCACCACGGTCACGGCCGTGTGGTCTATCACTTTAGACGTGGTTAGATTCTTTGGATTCTTTCTTATCCTCTGCGGCCTTATTGGCATTAGGTAATGGGGTTAATCTATGAGGTCGTAACTCACTGTTTTTATCTGTAAGTCATTATTATTTTTTTTTTTTCATCTAGCAATAGACTCATCCACGGACTTATAGTCCTGGATTATGAGACTCTCAATAAGATGGTGGCTAATATTGTCTTGTATCTATCTTTCTCTCTTGGCATTCTTGCCTTATTAGATACATTCACCAAGTCCTTTTGACTTTAGGATAATCTTAGTATCCATTGCCCATTTTAAAATAATTATCTCCTAAGAAATTTAGGGCAGTAAAGTACAAGTTGTAATTCAACATCTACAAGGAAAAGTTTTGAGTCAAAATCATGTAATCGTTAGTGTCATGCGGTATTTTAGACCGAACCATGAATCGATTTACTTAGGGATTTGACTTTCCTCTTTTGCTTAGGATTAGATTTCCTCTTTTTATTAGGATTAACTTTTCCTTTTCCTTTTTAGGATTTACTTTCCTCTTTACTTTAGGATTAATTTTCCTATTTCACTTATGATTTTAGATTTTAAGATTTCCTATTTTAATTAGGATTTTAGGTTTTAGGGTTTTGAGATTTCTTTTAGGATTATCTTTTCTAAGTTTTCTAGGGTTCATGCAATTTTAGTTTTAGGGTGTTAAGCATGTAATCAATCAAAGGAGCAAACAATCTAACATCCTAAACAATCTCAATCAAGCCGATTTAAACTTATGGAATTTTTTTGGATTAGATTCGTTTTAGGTTTTAGGTTTTTAGACCTTTAAAGTTTCGGTTATTAGCTTATGTATTTTCGTTTTGCGATTTTAGGTTTAGACAATTAAAACTTCTCTAGCAACTTAGGCGAGTTTAGCTTAAGCGATAATCAACTTTTTCTAGCAACCTAAACGAGTCAAACAATCGAGCAAACAAGCAATCGGATCAAACAAGCAATCAAATCATACAAGCAAAGCAATCACTTAATCAATCATCATTCGTTTTAGGGTTTCTCTTTGCTTAACTTTCAAGTTCAATTGTTGGTTCTTTAGCTTTAGGGTTTTGATGTTACCTTTCACCTTATGGGGTTGTATGGACTAGAACCGGGAGCTAAAGACCTCGGTAACTCACGCTGCTGCAACGAACCGCAAACAGTACCACGATGAACAGTGCCGCGATGAACAGTGCCGCGATGAACAGTACCGCGATGAACAGTGTCGGCGATGAACAGTGTCGGCAATGAACAGTACGGCGATGAACAGTACCGAGATGAACAGTGTCGGCGATGAACAGTGCCACGATTTTTAGGGTTAGGGTTTTAGGGTTTTCGTTAAGAGCAAGTCGTGCTGATAACGTGTTGTAAACTGTGTTGTTCTATTGATTAATGAATGAGATTTCGATACATATATATACATGATGAGGGGAGACAAATCCCCATTGGGCTAGTAAACCCTAAAGCCCAAAAGCCCACTAAGTACAATATAGGCCGTCATAAGGAGAATCTTCAAGAACATGGGCATGGGCCTTCTAGGACATGGACATGGGCCTTCTAGAATATGCATAAGGTCCACGGTTATGGAGTCCATCCAACATGTGGTTTATAACAAGGTCTTAATATCATACACTAGCTACTGCAAGATATTTTCATGAAAATTGAACCAACAAAAGGCTAAGCCAAACGATTCAGATCTTTCGTTTTCATAGATTCTCCATATACCAAACTCGGAATCCTGATCACTGAGCTTTTGATCAAATCGGCGAATTTCACGGCATGGCTACGGCTGTTGGAGGCGGAAGCGATTGAGATAAGAACCACATATTCTAACTACGAGATTTTGGAGATCCTGCAATTTAAAATGAAGCAACATGTCACAAACAAGGTTATCAAAACAAAAGACATGTCATAAACAAATGATAGTTAAAACAGAGTTTAAGATCCTAGGCATTTCTGATTGGATGAGGTATAAATAAAGTGTTGAAAAGTTCAATTAATAAGCACAGCCCCACTTAACAAAGAAAGTTTAATAGTAATTAAGGCTGTCCACAAAAAAGAAGGGTTATTGGTTAACATCATAAGACTGTGGTTTACAGGTAGCATATGTCCATTACACGCATCTTAGGAAAATCAGATGGTATCAGATCATATATGGTAAAATATGCTATTGAGATTGTGAAAACTGCAACAAAGTAAGTACAACTTTTTCCGTGATCTATCGCGGATTTAGCGTAAGTGATGCCCATACTGCAACAGGCAATGGTCTAAAATTGTTCAACTCTGTCAATAATCTATAAATTTGCCTTCAATTAACTACTGGGACAACTGTAGGACATCAGTAGATCATAGATGTTATTATAACAAAAGATGTTCAAATTTCCGATACTATCGCAATTATAATAATGTTCTTTTGGTAGGGGAGAACTTTTCTATTATTAATACGCGTTAAAAGTATGTAAATATAGAAGCACTAGAGAACAATGATAGTTTTAGAAGATAATGTTTCAAAATAGTATCTTAGTGCTTTAAGAAAATCTTGGCCACTTGTTGGCCTAAAGACCTTGATCAGTAAGATAGATTCATGCCTAACCTTTTTGTATTATAACAAATATTGTAACTATGCTAATAATATAATGGAGAAAGTGTCGACATACCGTTATAAAGCAAAAGAGCTGCTACACAATAGGCTCTGTCTATTCATCCTAGCACAAAATGAAGTTCTCTACATTATCATGACAAGAAAAGATATTTAGTAGGAACGATGAACAAATAGATATTTAGTAGAAACGTTGAACAAAGAGATATTTACTTAACAGATATTTAGTAGGAACGATGAACGACTAGATATTTACTTAACAGATATTTAGTAGGAACTATGAGTACTTAAAAGTTCACCGAAAGACAAACACTGAGAATACACGTTGAAGAGTAAATGATTAAAGAATAGGTTCCACCAAAGAAAGTCATAGATTGAAAATCAATAATTGTACATACATAATTAAAAGACAGGATCAAAGCTCTGTGTTTCAGTATTTCCAGTTTCTTTCAAAAGTGAGCTTTATTTATAACGTTACTGAAAATTTTCTAATGACCCTTAAAAACCATTGGATCCAAACTCTTACTTGAGTATTCCCAGAAATATTCCAATTCTCATGTTATTTCACCTGAAGAGAACCAGACATTTAGATACTTGGGAATTCTCAGAATAGAGTTTGCAACTACTAGCCAGATTTAAACATATACTAATGACAATATAATAAGATCTAGCTTATCAAGACTCGACACAAGACAAAATTGATATTAAAGTCGGACATAAATAAATGATTTCCAAGTTCAATGTTGGAAAAGTGGTAGTACTTATACACAAGCATCTTGGGGTTGGAGGAGGTATGGGCCAATGGCACAATCAGCACTCAAGTCTCATTTGATAAACAAATCAAAAAGGAAGAAATCCCACTTTCTTAGAAAAAATATTATTAGATAAAATACTCATTCCCAACAGTAATCAGTAAGCATCTCGAGCTATATAAAACTTGTAAGACAACTTTGAATTCCTCAAAACTTTAAGAAACAATAACCAAACAAAGTAAAGCAAAGCATAGAGAAGAGACTCTGATCTTAAGCTTTTTCAAAGAGTAAAAAATGTCTGCATATGAGTTACCTTCTTCAGCTCAAGCCTTCCAAGAGCAACTCACTGGCGGTTTTGTCTCTAGAAAGCTGCTTCTGCACAACCCGTTTGACCACAACACTCAACGAGACTTTGCGGTTTCACCATCTCCTCTCATTACCCATGTGAACAACCTCAGGGGGAATGTTCTGATGCTTCTCTCAATCCTCATTTGTGGCATCATCTGCTGCCTCGGGCTGCATTACATCATTCGTTGTGCATCCAGACGTTCTTCACGTTTCATGATCTCTGAGCCTATACCTAGTCATCCAACAACACGGGGTTCATCAAACAAAGGAATCAAGAAGAAAGCTCTTAGAATGTTCCCAGTTGTGAGTTACTCACCAGAGATGAACCTGCCGGGGCTTGGCGAAGAGTGTGTCATTTGTTTGTCCGATTTTGTTTCTGGTGAACAGCTCAGGCTGCTCCCCAAGTGCAACCACGGATTCCATGTTCGTTGCATAGACAAGTGGCTTCAACAGCATTTGACATGTCCAAAATGCAGACACTGTCTGGTCGAGACATGCCAAAAGATATTAGGTGACTTCAGTCAAGCTGATTCAGTTGCGGCAGAACCAACAGAAATCGTGATTGTCATGATTGCTCCTCTAGAACCTGAAGGAAGAGTAAACACTTGTAGAGAAATCAGCTAGATGCAAAGAAAGGCAGAAACCATCAGCAATTCAAAATTGGTGCTCCAATTAGTTAAAAGATTTGTACTTCTAATTTTTTTGTCTTTCTTTTTTGCCTGTAGCACAAAGTGTATACAGACTACAGAGAGATTATGTCTCACTTTTCAGTAGCATCTCACGAATTCATCAAACTTCTCTTTGTAATTATTTTTACGGTGGAATGTGAATTTTGCAATCTTATCCAAAAACATCAAAGATTCATCTAATAACCAAAGATTGATAAGTGCTAGTCGTATATTCTTTATGTGTCATATCAATACACTGAACCAAAAAGAAACTAGACAGAATAAATGGTTTGCCGATAACTAATGCCAAGAGTTGTGTGAAGAAGCAGTGTTTAGTCTACAAGATGCAATTATGGTCCAGACCTGGTCGCATGTATTCTTGCTAGTGACAAATGCACGAAGTTTCTGAACAAAAATTACATCTATCTACATGACTCAACGCACTTAAAAATCTATCTATATGCCTCAAAACCGATCCACACGCATGCGTCATCAAAATAGCAATTACCATGAACAAGACAAAAAAAGATAAAAAGATAATATTAGGAACTATGAACAAATAGATATTTACTTAACACAAAGAAATTATTTAGTAGGAAGAATGAACAAATAGATATTTACAGATATTTAGTAGGAACGATGAACAAATATATATTTAATCAAAAGGTCACCAAAAGATGAACACTCAGAAATGGCGTCAAAGAGTAAATGATTAAAGAAGTTTGGTTCCACCAAAGAATGTCAATAATGGTACATAGATGATTAAAAGACAAGACTAAGTCTCTGTGTTTCAGTATTTCAACTTTCTAGCCAAAGAGAACTTTAATTAAAATGTTCCTGAAACTTTTCTTATGGCCCTTAGCACCCATTGGATCCAAACCATTTACACATCATGAATGCATCCAGCAAAAATGTTCTTAGAAATATTTCAAGTTCTCACCAAGTTGCATTATTTCACCTTAAGTCATGTGATTGCACCTCGATATGTTGGTAACATTTCACTTCAATCATTCAAAAAAATAACGTAAATGATCAATTTTAGTTTGAATGATGTTTCTCTCTGTTCAGTTTTCAAACCTTTATTCATGTTACCTCTCATGAAAAATCAAGAATTTCAACTATAAAGTGAATGAGTATCAAATTAAGATATTCCAAACCAACGAATCATTATAGCATACTCAACAAAAGTAAAGTTTATTTGCTTTAAAGAAGGTACCAAGAAAACTAACCACTAAATGTTGTACCAGTTATATGTAACCTAATGGCACAAACAAAAGAAAAAAGGAATCCATTTCCGAGTGAGACTGGTGGGAAAAGATAGAAAAGATGCATCTCCTACTGTGTAACATCAACTTTTTATCCCAAAGATACACAATCTTCCCTAATCTAATGTTTCACTAAACCAGCTATTAGGAAAGTAGCAAGAAACAATGTTCTACAAAAGCACCTTTCAAAGAATCTTGCTTTGATTTGGAGCTACAAGAAAAACATTTGATACTAGATTCATGTAGATTTCCCTCGCAATTTGCAACCAATGAAAGACGATATCTCATAAAGCAAACAAAAAGCATCATTTTTTATTCGTTCATCCGTGGGACCAATTCCTTTACCTCTGATTTAAAACAAAGGCATGTAAAGATAAAGAGAGAAAAATTGTAGTGAAAAAAAAAAGGAGGAGGTGGATACTAATGCTATGAGAGTGATCTATCTTTCTTGATAAAAGTAGCCTTTAACAAGATTGATTGGGAGAGGCTTTGTCCTTTTGGCTACTCTATGGATAACTTGAGTTACTACAGATGGGGTGGATTCCTGTTCCCCAAACATAAGTAGAATTCACTAAATGGAAATATTTCATCCGTACACCCTCAAAACCGCACAAAATCAACAAAACTTTTAAGATCCACCACTGTTAAAAAATAGCAAAAAGGGAAAGAAAAGAAAAGTTAAATCAAACCTTGCTTAGTTTTCTATATGATACACTCCTTTACAGGTTAGACACATATATCACTGGGACAGAACTATCTACGAAAACTCGATTTTCGTCAACACCATAAGTGGAAAACATATATTAGAAGCCCTAATAGGCTAATATCAAGGCACTGTGAGATCTCAGTAAAATGAACCAGGAGATATTATATGAATGCTGCTATCTCAAAGATAGGGAAAGTTCATGGCTGCTCCAGTTAAAAAGCTCATGGGTCCCTGGAAGCAATTCTAGGAGATATGATTTGCTAAGGCCACAGCCACATGGCACTACTATTGCAACAACTGGTATGATGGACCCATTTTCTATAACAAAGCATATTACGCTGCAAATGATTTAATAAAATTCAGACACTAAAGGTACTTAATTTGAGCTTGATCTTTATAGCTTCTTATTCATCCAATTATAATTTTTAAAAATGAAATAAGAAAAAGAATCCCTCATTAAATATCTCAAAAAAAAATTGAAACCTTACCTTTCCTCTATATAAACAAGTAGCCTCCAAACCTTTCCTCTATATAAACAAACAACCTCCAACGGAAACCCAGAAAGCCACCCATCTATCTTAAAACTAAGTTATCATGTCCACTACCACTTCCACTCTCACCATGAAACCAACTGAGTTCTTTCAAGAAATTATTGGAAGTTCTTACTCAAGAAAATTACTATTTCATACCCATGATCAATCACCAACTCCGGCACCATCCCCATATGTAGGCGATAACAACTTTGATGCAAATGTTGTTATGGTCCTATCAGTCCTCTTATGTGCACTCGTTTGCTCACTTGGACTCAATTCTATAATAAGATGTGCCTTGAGGTGCTCCAATTTAGTACCATCTGAAGCTGGTGACAACCACCCCGTTCGCTTGACCAACACAGGAGTCAAACGAAAAGCCTTGAAGAGTTTCCAGACAGTAAGTTACTCTACTGAACTGAATCTGCCTGGCTTAGATACCGAGTGTGCTATCTGTCTCTCGGAATTTGTACCCGAAGAGCGTGTGAAGCTGCTGCCGA